>NC_089848.1:125904743-126082243 GCF_035609145.1 Eleutherodactylus coqui
TGACACACACCGCTCTGCTGCACATCACACTGTATACAGCCTATATATATATATACATTACACACACCGCTCTGCTGCACATCACAGTGTATACAGCCTATATATATATACACATGACACACACCGCTCTGCTGCACATCACAGTGTATACAGCCTATATATATATATATATATATACACACATGACACACACCGCTCTGCTGCACATCACAGTGTATACAGCCTATATATATATATATATATACATGACACACACCGCTCTGCTGCACATCACACTGTATACAGCCTATATATATATATATATACACACATGACACACACCGCTCTGCTGCACATCACACTGTATACAGCCTATATATATATATACACATGACACACACCGCTCTGCTGCACATCACAGTGTATACAGCCTATATATATATACATGACACACACCGCTCTGCTGCACATCAGAGTATATACAGCCTATATATATATATATACACATGACACACACCGCTCTGCTGCACATCACAGTGTATACAGCCTATATATATATATATATACATGACACACACCGCTCTGCTGCACATCACACTGTATACAGCCTATATATATATATACACATAACACACACCGCTCTGCTGCACCTCACAGTGTATACAGCCTATATATATATATATACATGACACACACCGCTCTGCTGCACATCACACTGTATACAGCCTATATATATATATATATACATGACACACACCGCTCTGCTGCACATCACAGTGTATACAGCCTATATATATATATATATATATATATATACATGACACACACCGCTCTGCTGCACATCACAGTGTATACAGCCTATATATATATATATATATATACACATGACACACACCGCTCTGCTGCACATCACAGTGTATACAGCCTATATATATATATACACATGACACACACCGCTCTGCTGCACATCACAGTGTATACAGCCTATATATATATATATATATATATACATGACACACACCGCTCTGCTGCACATCACACTGTATACAGCCTATATATATATACATGACACACACCGCTCTGCTGCACATCACAGTGTATACAGCCTATATATATATATATATACATGACACACACCGCTCTGCTGCACATCACAGTGTATACAGCCTATATATATATATATACATTACACACACCGCTCTGCTGCACATCACAGTGTATACAGCCTATATATATATATATACACATGACACACACCGCTCTGCTGCACATCACAGTGTATACAGCCTATATATATATATATACACATGACACACACCGCTCTGCTGCACATCACAGTGTATACAGCCTATATATATATATACATGACACACACCGCTCTGCTGCACATCACAGTGTATACAGCCTATATATATATATACATGACACACACCGCTCTGCTGCACATCACAGTGTATACAGCCTATATATATATATATATACACATGACACACACCGCTCTGATGCACATCACACTGTATACAGCCTATATATATATATATATATACACATGACACACACCGCTCTGCTGCACATCACAGTGTATACAGTCTATATATATATATATATATACACGACACACACCGCTCTGCTGCACATCACAGTGTATACAGCCTATATATATATATATACACATGACACACACCGCTCTGATGCACATCACAGTGTATACAGCCTATATATATATATACACATGACACACACCGCTCTGCTGCACATCACAGTGTATACAGCCTATATATATATATATATATATATACACGACACACACCGCTCTGCTGCACATCACAGTGTATACAGCCTATATATATATATATATATACACACATATGACACACACCGCTCTGCTGCACATCACAGTGTATACAGCCTATATATATATACACATGACACACACCGCTCTGCTGCACATCACAGTGTATACAGCCTATATATATATATACACATGACACACACCGCTCTGCTGCACATCAAAGTGTATACAGCCTATATATATATATATATATACACATGACACACACCACTCTGCTGCACATCACACTGTATACAGCCTATATATATATATATATACACATGACACACACCGCTCTGCTGCACATCACAGTGTATACAGCCTATATATATATATACATGACACACACCGCTCTGCTGCACATCACACTGTATACAGCCTATATATATATATATATATATATATACATGACACACACCGCTCTGCTGCACATCACAGTGTATACAGCCTATATATATATATATACATGACACACACCGCTCTGCTGCACATCACACTGTATACAGCCTATATATATATATACACATGACACACACCGCTCTGCTGCACATCACACTGTATACAGCCTATATATATATATATATACACATGACACACACCGCTCTGCTGCACATCACACTGTATACAGCCTATATATATATATATATACATGACACACACCGCTCTGCTGCACATCACACTGTATACAGCCTATATATATATATATATATACACACACATGACACACACCGCTCTGCTGCACATCACAGTGTATACAGCCTATATATATATATATATATACATGACACTCACCGCTCTGCTGCACATCACACTGTACACAGCCTATATATATATATATACACATAACACACACCGCTCTGCTGCACATCACAGTGTATACAGCCTATATATATATACACATACATGACACACACCGCTCTGCTGCACATCACACTGTATACAGCCTATATATATATATACACATGACACACACCGCTCTGCTGCACATCACAGTGTATACAGCCTATATATATATATATATATATATATATATATATACACACACACACATGACACACACCACTCTGCTGCACATCACAGTGTATACAGCCTATATATATATATATATATATATATATATATATATATACATGACACACACCGCTCTGCTGCACATCACAGTGTATACAGCCTATATATATATATACACATGACACACACCGCTCTGCTGCACATCACAGTGTATACAGCCTATATATATATATATACATGACACACACCGCTCTACTGCACATCACAGTGTATACAGCCTATATATATATACACACATGACACACACCGCTCTGCTGCACATCACACTGTATACAGCCTGTATATATATATATATATACACATGACACACACCGCTCTGCTGCACCTCACAGTGTATACAGCCTATATATATATATATACATGACACACACCGCTCTGCTGCACATCACACTGTATACAGCCTATATATATATATATATACATGACACACACCGCTCTGCTGCACATCACAGTGTATACAGCCTATATATATATATATATATATATATATACATGACACACACCGCTCTGCTGCACATCACAGTGTATACAGCCTATATATATATATACACATGACACACACCGCTCTGCTGCACATCACAGTGTATACAGCCTATATATATATATATACACATGACACACAACGCTCTGCTGCACATCACAGTGTATACAGCCTATATATATATATATACACGACACACACCGCTCTGCTGCACATCACACTGTATACAGCCTATATATATATATACACACGACACACACCGCTCTGCTACACTTCACAGTGTATACAGCCTATATATATATATATACACACACATGACACACACCGCTCTGCTGCACATCACAGTGTATACAGCCTATATATATATATATATATATATATATATATACATGACACACAACGCTCTGCTGCACATCACACTGTATACAGCCTATATATATATATATATACACACATGACACACACCGCTCTGCTGCACATCACACTGTATACAGCCTATATATATATATATATATATATATATATACACGACACACACCGCTCTGCTGCACATCACACTGTATACAGCCTATATATATATATATATATATATATATATATATATATATATATATATATATATACACACGACACACACCGCTCTGCTACACTTCACAGTGTATACAGCCTATATATATATATACATACATGACACACACCGCTCTGCTGCACATCACAGTGTATACAGCCTATATATATATATATATATACACATGACACACACCGCTCTGCTGCACATCACAGTGTATACAGCCTATATATATATATATACACACGACACACACCGCTCTCCTGCACATCACAGTGTATACAGCCTATATATATATACATGACACACACCGCTCTGCTACACTTCACAGTGTATACAGCCTATATATATATACATACATGACACACACCGCTCTGCTGCACATCACACTGTATACAGCCTATATATATATATATATACACACACATGACACACACCGCTCTCCTGCACATCACAGTGTATACAGCCTGTATATATATACATGACACACACTGCTCTGCTGCACATCACACTGTATACAGCCTATATATATATATATATATATATATATATATATATATATATACACATGACACATACCGCTCTGCTGCAAATCACAGTGTATACAGCCTATATATATATATATACACACACATGACACATACCGCTCTGCTGCACATCACAGTGTATACAGCCTATATATATATATATCACACATGACACACACCGCTCTGCTGCACATCACAGTGTATACAGCCTATATATATATATATAAACACACACATGACACACACCGCTCTGCTGCACATCAGTGTATACAGCCTATATATATTGTGAGACAGTGACCGGCAAAGTGCTGGAGGGCCGTTACATTTGCCCTAGGATACTCTCCTATGAGGCGTTGGGGAGCGCTTGGGCAGATACGTGCCACCGAGCAGCCTGGGCTCGGTGGAGGAAGCCGGCAGTTTAGTGTTAGTGGCATTAAGCCACTAACACGTTGTAGTGAGTAAGTGGCTCCAAGCCGCATAATCCGGGCCGGCTTTTCCTGGAGTGACCAAAGCGAAGGGTGGGATGGTCACTCCCATGTACCAGGTGGGGCTGGTACCAGGCCATATAAAGCCTGGACCTACAGGGCCTGAGAGGAAGCTGAGACCCCTGCAGGTCTGAGAGGCCTGGCTGGCTGTGTGCAGGAGCCACTTTGTTACCAGTGTGTAGACAGGGACGCTACATGTTTAGTAAGTGCTCGGACGAGCAGGATTTACTTTGTGTTTGCCTGATGTTAAGGAAGACCTGTATTTTTGTTCTGTTTGCTTGGAAATAAACCCAGGCAAAGCCTGGACTAAAGACTTTATCCTATGTGTCACTGTCTCTGACTGCTTATGCCCAAGTTGCAACCGATCCTAAAAGCTAATCCCTCACATATGGTGTTTGGATGCGGGCAGCGGTCTTAAAGAGACATACACCAATTAATGGACATTTTGCTGCAGCAGCTGGTGAACCGTTGCTAAGGGCAACCGCCCAAGAGAGATTGACTGGAGAGTGCTGTAACCCCCATGTCCTGGGTGAAAGCTGCAACGGCACAACATGGAGGAACTGATAAAGCAGCTAGTACAAATGAATGTGCAGCAACAGCAAGCGTTGGCCCAGCAGCAACAAGTGGCGGCGACCCAGCAAAAGATCCATGAGGAGGCCATGAGAGCTCAGGCCGAGACCAATGCTCTCCTGGCGCAAAGTGTGCAGCGGTCATCTGGTTCGCTCCCCACCACCCGTACCGCGGTACAGGCGGCCTTACAAAAGATGACGGCCACCGATGACATCGAGGCCTTTCTCACGGTCTTTGAGAGAGTGGCCGAGAGGGAGAAATTACCAGCGCCTCAGTGGGCGGAGGTAGTAGCGCCTTTCCTGACAGGAGAACCCCAAAAGGCCTACTTTGAAATTGGGGAGAAGGATGCCGAGGACTATATCAAGCTCAAAGGGGAGATCCTGGCACGCTTGGGCGTGGACACCCATGTGCGGGCCCGACGAGTACATGCCTGGACTTTTGCAGATGACCTACCAGCGCGCTCCCAGATGTACGACCTGCTCCACCTGGTGAGAAAGTGGCTGCAGCCGGAGGAGGCGTCCCCGGCGGAGATCGTACAAAAAGTGGTTCTGGACAAGTTCATCCGCTCGTTGCCCCCCGCAATTCAGCGCTGGGTGGGACAAGGGGGTCCCCAGGATGTGGGCCAACTTGTGAGCCTCGTCGAGAGGTATAAAGCCACGGAGGACTTACTGCAAGCCGTGCCTCCTGGACGTTCCAACCCCAGGAACAGCAAGTCGGCTGGAGCCCCTGGTAAGACTGTTCCATATGTAAGGGGTGCCAAAAGTGTCCCAAGGGGAGGCGGCTCAGAGGGGGATCGTTTGGGGCAGAGGAGGAGCCCCAAATGGACATTCAGGTCCCGGGTAGAACCCCAAGGAGACCGGGCCCCCATACGATGTTGGCGCTGTCATGAGCCCGGGCATCTTGCTGCCAACTGTCCATTTACCGTGGAACCAATGGACTGTGACTCTGCCCGGCGGAGGTCGATGTTCGCACGGCCAGTGTGTTCTGCAGAGACTGCGTCAGAGACTGATCGACCATTATGTCACCTAAAGGTGAATGACTTTGCGGTGACAGCTCTACTGGACTCAGGGAGCTTGGTTACGCTGGTGCACTCCAGCCTGGTCGATCCCACAACCTTTACCAGCCGTCGCATGGGGGTTGTTTGTGTGCATGGGGACACCAAGGAGTATCCTATTGCCCTTGTACGAATTGATACTCCATGTGGACTTGCCACCCATGAGGTGGGCGTCGTGAAATCCTTAATGCACACCGTGATCCTCGGGAGAGACTTTCCCCTATTTTGGGACTTGTGGCGACACCGAGGGTCGTCTGCAAATAAGGTTCCTGATAATGCAAATGTGCATGATGTGTGTCCAGAACCGTTTGACCCTGAGGGTACGGTTCCAGCAGTAGGGGTGACCCAAGAGGATGGGGATAACTTTCCCTTAACAGTACTGGCGGGTGAGACAGAGGTACAGGACAAAGTGGTTGCTATACCTGACTTAGAGGTCTCACGTGCCAATTTCGGAACTGAGCAGCTCCGAGACCCCACCTTAGTAAAGGCCAGGGAAAATGTTAAAGTACTAAATGGGGAGCCTCAATTCCCGTGGGCTGATACTGTGTTTCCACACCTGGCAGTCAATCAAGAGTTGTTGTATCAGGTTGACAAGGTCCGTGGGGAGGTTGTGGAACAGCTGGTGGTACCTCAGTCTTATCGTAGGATGGTCTTAGACCTGGCGCACAAGCATGTGCTGGGAGGTCATCTCGGGAGCGAAAAAACTAGGGAACGCATCCTTCAGCGGTTTTTCTGGCCGGGGGTACATGGTGATGTAAAACGTTACTGTGAGTCGTGCCCGGAGTGTCAAATAACAGCTCCTATGCCCCACTACCGGAGTCCCTTAGTGCCCTTGCCCATCATAGAGGTGCCGTTCGAGCAGATCGCTATGGACCTAGTTGGGCCCTTGGTAAAGTCTGCCCGGGGTCACCAACATATATTAGTGGTTGTAGACTTTGCCACCTGTTACCCCGAAGCCGTTCCTTTACGCAATACGTCATCCAAGGGTATTGCAAAGGAACTACTTCACATGTTCTCCCGCACGGGCATACCAAAAGAGATCCTGACGGACCAAGGAACCCCCTTTATGTCAAAGGTCATGAAGGAATTGTGTAAGCTGCTGAATATTAAGCACTTACGGAGGTCTGTGTACCACCTACAGACGGATGGTCTGGTTGAGAGATTTAATAAGACCCTAAAAAGCATGCTAAAAAGGGTAGTCAATAAGGATGGGAAGGACTGGGACTGTCTGCTGCCATATTTAATGTTCTCAATCCGTGAAGTCCCACAATCCTCCACTGGGTTCTCTCCCTTTGAATTAGTTTATGGTAGACATCCCCGAGGGCTCCTTGATGTAGCTAAGGAGACCTGGGAGCACGAGTCCACCCCCTACAGGAGTGTTATTGAACACATTTCCCTCATGCAAGATCGAATTGCGGCGGTCATGCCCATTGTTAGAGAACATTTACAGCAGGCTCAAGAAGCCCAAAGCCGGGTATATAACAGGTCCGCCAAGGTGAGAACCTTCAACCCTGGGGATCGGGTACTAGTGTTGGTGCCCACCCTAGAAAGTAAATTCCTAGCAAAATGGCAAGGGCCCTATGAAATAATTGAGAAAGTCGGAGAGGTAAATTATAAGGTACACCAGCCAGGTAGGCGGAACCCAGAACAGTTGTACCATGTAAACCTAATTAAGCCATGGAAGGACAGAGAAGCCCTGACTGCAGTGAGCACCCCCCATGGGGCGGTCCCAGAAGTGTGTGTATCACGGTCCCTGTCCAAATGCCAACAACAGGAGTCAAGGGAATTTATACAACGTAACTCAGATGTGTTTTCTGATATACCAGGGTGTACTGGTGTCATAAAACACGACATTATAACTGAACCAGGGGTAAAGGTTCAGTTGAAACCGTACAGGGTTCCAGAAGCCCGCAGACGAGCCATCTCAGAGGAGGTCAAGAAAATGCTAGACCTCGGAGTAATTGAGGAGTCAAAAAGCGAATGGTCCAGCCCTATCGTGCTGATACCAAAACCTGATGGCTCTCTGCGCTTCTGTAACGACTTCCGGAAGCTAAATGACGTGTCAAAATTTGACGCATACCCAATGCCGAGAGTGGACGAGTTAATTGAGAGACTGGGTCATGCCAGGTACTTTTCCACTCTCGACCTTACTAAAGGCTACTGGCAGGTCCCCCTTACAGAGAGCGCGAAAGAAAAGACGGCGTTCGCCACACCAGAAGGGTTGTTTCAGTACATCTGCCTACCCTTCGGTTTGCATGTAGCCCCAGCAACCTTCCAAAGATTGATGGATATCATACTCAAACCCCATCGTCAATATGCGTCAGCATATTTAGATGATATCATCTTTAGCGAAGACTGGGACAGCCAACTACCCAAGGTACAGGCAGTACTGAACTCCCTTAGAAAAGCAGGGCTCACAGCAAACCCAAAGAAGTGCGCCATAGACCTCGAAGAAGCACGATACCTGGGGTATGTAATAGGCAGGGGTATTATAAAACCCCAGATCAATAAAGTTGAAGCCGTTCAGGCCTGGCCACAACCCACTACTAAAAAGCAGGTGAGAGCTTTTTTAGGCATTGTAGGGTACTATAGACAGTTCATGCAGAACTTTGCTAGCATAGCAGCGCCCCTAACAGACTTGACCAAGAACAGCAAGTCAGTCATGGTCAAGTGGAACCCTGACGCAGAGAGGGCGTTCCAAGAGTTAAAACGGGCCCTCTGTAGACGTCCAGTGTTGGTCACACCTAATTTCAAAAGAGAGTTTGTTGTTCAAACAGACGCGTCTGACGTGGGACTGGGAGCAGTTCTGTCCCAAGAAGTAGAGGGAGAGGAACATCCCATGATTTATCTAAGCAGGAAGCTCACGCCACCTGAGAAAAATTACAGCATTGTTGAACGGGAGTGCCTAGCCATCAAATGGGCCCTTGAATCCCTAAAATACTACCTTCTAGGTCGGCACTTCAGGCTAGTCACAGACCACTCTCCCTTAACCTGGAAGTCACAGGCAAAAGAGAGAAACGCCAGAGTCACTAGATGGTTCCTGACCCTTCAAAACTTTAGAGCACAGGGCCGGAAAGCTACAGGGCAATGCCGATGCCTTGTCAAGGACGTATTGCATGGCGGCTAAAGGTGTCCGACCCCACAGGCTCGAACAGAGGGGGAGGGTATGTGAGACAGTGACCGGCAAAGTGCTGGAGGGCCGTTACATTTGCCCTAGGATGCTCTCCTATGAGGCATTGGGGAGCGCTTGGGCAGATACGTGCCACTGAGCAGCCTGGGCTCGGTGGAGGAAGCCGGCAGTTTAGTGTTAGTGGCATTAAGCCACTAACATGTTGTAGTGAGTAAGTGGCTCCAAGCCACATAATCCGGGCCGGCTTTTCCTGGAGTGACCAAAGTGAAGGGTGGGATGGTCACTCCCACGTACCAGGTGGGGCTGGTACCAGGCCATATAAAGCCTGGACCTACAGGGCCTGAGAGGAAGCTGAGACCCCTGCAGGTCTGAGAGGCCTGGCTGGCTGTGTGCAGGAGCCACTTTGTTACCAGTGTCAGGGGTCCATCAAGGGGGACCAAATGCTGATGTCGCCTAGGTCCAAATTGGTATAAGCAATTAACGAGCTCGGAGAAGTCATGCTGACTACACAGAATGTCATCAAAATGGCTTCTGGTTTATTGAAACAAAAACATCAAATTAAATAGACCATAGACCACTGCCTAGACAGGAGGGGCTTGTGGTCAGCAAATAACTGCAAGAATACATTCCTTTTTAATGAGAAAGCAAAAGAAGGACAGTATAGTTTGTTAGAGACAGGATGTTCTAGTTCATTAGATAAGACATAGTGAGAGACCTTGAAGACTCCTGAGAAGTCTTCTCAGGCACCTGTTTCCCTAACCAAAACACATTTTGTATTTCTTACTATTTATTCGTATTTTGATAGCCTAGCAACTAAATTAACCCTCTACATCTCCCCCATTTTGGACATGGAGTCAAGACAAGTACGACTCCTAGTCCATAAACACGTAATTCATATCGGCGCAGAGAAAACTTTTTAAGTGCATTTAGAAATACATGAGATTATAACCTTAATTGCTCTATAAATGCATAATAAAATCATCACAATTTGCAATATACTTTGTAGAATCCCCATGAACCAACCTCCTAAACCAGAAAACCAATTGGCAGGGTTCAAAGAACTAAATGTGTTACCCCACCAGCTATCCCTGGTTTCTGAGTTTTCATTTGTCCATGCAAACAGTTCTTTTGACAGAACAGGAACAGCCAAGAAAGGAAAACTAGTGGCACCAGGTGTGTGTACAAGTCCAACAGTCTTTCACCTGCGAGGTGTTTAGTCCATCTACCAGTATTTGGTGGTATCTAACAAAGTGGTTCTGGGAATTGTTATTTTGCACCCTCTCACAAGGGCGAAGCATGGAGTGAGGAGTCCAAAAGTCCATCAATAAACAAAATGTCCTTCATTTTCCTTCTCATGGGAGGGAGGGGGGGGGGGCAAAGTAGGGCGTGAAAAGTCCCATTAGTCTCAAGACAAGCAACAGTTCCTTCAACTTTATTGAAGTAGGTGTGGTCAGCAGGACCTGACAGGGCCCTTGAATCTGGGCCCTAGGGATTTCCGGACACGTCTCTTTACGACCACCCAATCTGCAGGTTGTCTGGGTCTGGAACGGGAGAAAAAGACTAGATTCTGGGTTACCATTAGTTGGTCACACAGGTGCTTTGCATATCGGCTACTATGTCATAGCCCTGCTGTAGGGCCTGTGGATGATACAGCCCCAATTTTGGCATAAAGCCAAACAACACTTCTTTTAACTTAAGTGTACCATTTAGTCTTTTAACTTTGCCTAAACTCTGCAGGTGTGAAGTGTGTACATTTGTTTGAGTCAATCACTTCCGGTGCCCCATATCTGCAGGTTACCTCATTCATCAGCTCCTGTCGATTACCTACTTATTTACTTTGGTAACAGGGTAGGTCTCCGACCTGAAAAGACATCAACAACAACAAGCACATATTCATACTTCCCAACAAGTGGGAGTTGAGTGTAGCCAATTTGCAATCCCTGAAATGGGTAGAGTGGTCTAGGCAAGTGTTGTTTGGCAAATTTACTTCTGCCCTGTTGCTTACAGCAAAGATCATGCAAAATTGGACAAATGATGCAGCAGCTACAGAAAACCCAGGAGCCACCCGTCCTCGTTCAAGTGTCAACATCATTGCTGCTTTGAGAGGCGCGTCTTTCGTGCATCAGCTGGGCCATCATGGGGCACAGGGACCGTGGTAGGCAAGTGCTGTTGACTGTTCGCCATACACCGTCCCATTTCTGCTGCTCCCATATTTAGTCCATTTGTCTTTTTCTTCCTTGCTGGCTTGTAACTGTAAAGTCTTTAGCATATCAAAGTCCAAAGTTTTTATCAAAGTCCAAGTTCATATCAAAGTCCAAAGTTTGTTAAATTCTTCTTTTCTTCCACGGCTTGAGGGCCGCTGCCTTTGCTGTGTGGTTTGTGATGACGTTGCCTCTTGTTTTTCTGTTGTGGGAATTGGTGTGAGCTTTCCACCTTGTCAGGTAGAAGTAAGTAGGGCCTCTGTGGGACTCTGCACCGCTGCACCATTCTTAATTGGCTGTCCTGCTGGGGTAACAAGCTGTCTGGCCTTTCATGTTAGGCCATAATCATGAGCTATGCCAAATGCATACCGGGAGTCAGTGTAAATGTTTGCCCTCTTACCTTCTGCCACTCTACACGCCTCAGTGAGGGCCTGTAATTCCACTTCCTGTCCTGGGACATGTGGAGGCATTCTGCTTTTAGGACATCTTGTTGCGTGACCACTGCATATCCAGTGTGGAGTCGTCAATCACCCTGGTACCGTCTATAACAAACAACTCAAAATATGCATTGTTAACAAGGGGCTTCAGTAACCTTTATTATGGCCACCTGTTCTGGCAACATGATGGCTTCCATTAGTAAACTTACAGCTTTTCTATTCTTGATGGAGGAAACACAAAAGGCTTAGTGATGCATTGAGGTAACTATTTGGGTCAGGAGTACATAAAAAAAACTAAATCATCAACATATTACAAGAGGGCGGTGCACTCGGGAATTGGCCAGGCATCTAATATCAGCTTCATGCATCTGGTGAACTGGTTTTGGACTATTCTGTGCCCCTTATGGCAGCACTGTCCAACAGTACTGCTTTCCTCTGAAAATAAATGCAAACAAATACTGACAGTCTGACTGGCCCTTTAAACTCTTTCTCTTTAACGGGGAACAAAAGGGGTATTGGCTGGGAAGACACATTCCTTAAGGGCTTTAAGTTAACATAAAGAAGAGACAGTGTTTGCAATTGCATCTTTCTGGACATGTGCCAGGGGGTACTGACGGACCAAGGGGGCTAAGAGCTTGTTCCTCTGTGTGCGTAAGAGTGAGGACAGGGAGAGGTGTCGCTTGGTCTGCTGCCATCCGACATAAGGTCGGGTGACTTTCAGACCCGGGGTGTATACGAGCCTCATCGGACGGGTGAAGTTTGATACAACCTCCCAAGGGTCCCATCACGTCAATTCTCAATATGCTTTCAGGACCTTCCAGCACAAGGAAGTGCGTGAGGCACTGCGACCCTTTAAACCTTACCTCAAGCGATTCAGTTTCTGCCAGCTGAATTGGCACTTCTGAAGCCCCTTGCACCGATTACCGCTAGACAATCAGGCTGGTATTCTATTTCAAATAGATCATAACCTTGTTGCAAGAAGAGAAAAAAAAAGAAAAAACAATTTTTTTAAATAGCTGACCTGCAATACCTAGATCACCTATATCTCCCCCCCCCCTTTGAACTAGGGTACTTAATTGGAAGAGTAACCGGGTTCAAGGTAGTAGCAACAGTCAGAAGAATGACAAGAGCACATTGTAGCTGGGTTTGACGGGCCAGAAATAAGTGCTTGGGTTGCACTTGCGTGTATATGCTCCGGATGTCATGGGGGGGGTGAGGACCACTAGGGGGGATAGTTCAATACCAACTCTGAAGATTTGTTAACCATTGCCTGTACTGCTGCCACCACACAAACACATGAGGGAGCTCCTCTTGTGTTTAAATGATAAAGTGTCTTCAGGGGTGAGAGAGAGAAAAAAAAAGAATGATTGAAAGACAGTCATAGAGTAGTTGGATAAGAGCGGAAACAAAGTGGACCAATGGGCGGCAGTATGAAAACAAGGCCCAGAAAGGTGCGGAGTTTGGCAGCAGGTGTAAGTACAGGTATGGCCGTTTGCACGTTTTTGTTTTTTTTTTTCATCAAAACATTCTCTCAGAAGCAGTATAATTGTGGCTTGTTGGCAGGCTTCCAAATTATCAGCACACAGCGCCTACATCACACATTAACTCTCATCCGTTCATGCAGTCAAGTCTCATTCAAATATTAGTAAGAGTTCACACAGGACGTAACGCGTATGATGCAACTGTCCTCATCCTGCAAACAAATGCATTCAATTCTGCTCAAGCAAGCAGGGCTACTGCCCAGTGTTCTCCGCTCTAATCTTTGGCCTTGAGAAGCACACATTCCTTCTCTGCAAATCTCACTAAACTCTGTTCCTTCTCACTGTACCCTTTCTGAGACAAGGGGGGGCGACTTGCAGCTGCGGCTTTTCACAAATCAACATACAGGACAAACAGTACGGTGGTTAATTGTCACATAATTGTCTGCAGACTCTGCATGAACTTGCTTCATGTCATAGGGGGACACAGACTAGAGGATTCCCTTTCTCCTCCATTTTCCCCCTTGCAAAGTGGAAAAGATTTTTCCAGCAACAACTACATTTATGGGAAATTTTAAGCACAAACCTAATTGGGATGGGGTGCTAAACACAGACTGCAGAACAGATAATCGGGAGAAGGCTATTTGCAGGCGGGATGAGGGGACTTGAACGTTTCTATGAAAAATTAAAAAAAAAAAGGCACTCGTCATTGCAGTGCGCAGAATTGGTATGCCAGGTAAAAACATACATAGATGGGAGGTCAGAGGCCAGCTCATTTCTGCTGCAGAGCTAAGATGACATCTGAGGGGTAACTGAAGGTATTGTTGCAACAGATGCTAAAATGGCCGCTGGGCCATGGCTGGCACTGAAATGGCCACCGAAGGCGTGGCCTAACTGGGCGATGGTGACGGGAGGGTCCAGGAATACTACATACTAGACACGTATCAAGATATACCGACTGGTATTGGCCCTAATAACAACACGGCCATCTAGGGGCAGGACAAAAGGGAGAAAAACATCATCCATGACACGGCCGGGGCGGTGCCCTCAGATGGTGAAGGACTGCCTTCCTTTGTCTTCAACTCAAAGCATATGAATAATCGCCATCTTGAAACTGCAATTATCTTACTTCAACTTTACATTACTTATTGACTCTACATACTACCGACTGGGTATGCCTAGCCCTATGCTCAATGACTATACCAACAGTTTCACATAACTTCTTGACTTTCTTCACATACTTTTAACCTTTTCTATCTCTAAATCTTTCCCAAACTTGCTAGTTGAAGACTCCCAGAATTCTAAAACACCTGCTTTTCTCAACAATTCGCTACATTCTTTCCCCACGGCTAAATTGCTTTGTCTGACCTTTGCTATTTCTCTAGCTGTTCCCATATAGGCATACTCCTTGGACGTTTCTCATAACTGGCGTCTCTGATATCGTATAGGCGTACCTACCGATATCCTCCCCTTCCCTCACTTTTATTATCTCAATAGGAGTAAAATCTTCCAGCAATCCCACAGATTACTTCGGAGGGTGAGAGGAGATCACATTTACTGATATCTTCCCCTTCCCTCTCCCTTATTCTTGCCCCCATCTCAATGTGCTCACTATTCTTCACTAAGTAAACAGGACACTATTTTCACACAGTACGTTATAGGAGGACACGCAGTCATTCCTTGCCCCGGAATAGTTTTACAGCGACTTCCAGTAATCACAGAGATTACTTCAGAGGGTAAGGGGAGACCCCACTTGCCTTTCAGGGAACCTTTGGTGATATTATAACAAAGCCAACAAAAGCAGATAATTGCCAACGTGATACAAACAATCAGTACAGAAACTTCAAGAATTTCCTCAGGCGACATGGCATAAAACAGGGTATGAGTTCTTCCGTCTATTACAGTTTTATGAACACATACGTTAAAAATATGGCGGAGTATTCTTATAAATACATGCAGCGACTAACCTTCTGCCAACGATGAGCCCAAAAATCACTGGAAGCCCAGAATCGAAGTGGCAAGACAAGGGCCTACCTTTCACCGGTGATTTTTGGATTCTGGGGTCCCGTGATCCTGGTCCCGTAGTGTTGGCAGTTGGCATCGTCAGATATCGGCTGCAGGTAAAGAATAAACTCCGCCCCACGTTCTAGTGCCAAGTAACTGTCGGGGGTCCATCAAGGGGGACCAAATGCTGATGTCGCCTAGGTCCAAATTGGTATAAGCAATTAACGAGTTCGGAGAAGTCACGCTGACTACACAGAATGTCATCAAAATGGCTTCTGGTTTATTGAAGCAAAAACATCAAATTAAATAGACCATAGACCACTGCCTAGACAGGAGGGGCTTGTGGTCAGCAAATAACTGCAAGAATACATTCCTTTTTAATGAGAAAGCAAAAGAAGGACAGTATAGTTTGTTAGAGACAGGATGTTCTAGTTCATTAGATAAGACATAGTGAGAGACCTTGAAGACTCCTGAGAAGTCTTCTCAGGCACCTGTTTCCCTAACCAAAACACATTTTGTATTTCTTACTATTTATTCGTATTTTGATAGCCTAGCAACTAAATTAACCCTCTACACCAGTGTGTAGACAGGGACGCTACATGTATAGTAAGTGCTCAGACGAGCAGGATTTATGTTATGTTTGCCTGATGTTAAGGCCTGTATTTTACTTTGTTGGCTTGGAAATAAACCCAGGCAAAGCCTGGACTAAAGACTTTATCCTATGTGTCACTGTCTCTGACTGCTTATGCCCAGGTTGCAACCGATCCTAAAAGCTAATCCCTCACAATATATACAGTATATATACACACAACACACACCGCTCTGCTGCACATCACAGTGTATACAGCCTATATATATATATTGTGAGGGATTAGCGTTTAGGATCGGTAGCAACCTGGGCATAAGCAGTCAGAGACAGTGACACTTGCGATAAAGTCTTTAGTCCAGGCTTTGCCTGGGTTTATTTCCAAGCAAACAGAACAAAAATACAGGCCTTCCTTAACATCAGGCAAACACAAAGTAAATCCTGCTCGTCTGAGCACTTACTAAACATGTAGCGTCCCTGTCTACACACTGGTAACAAAGTGGCTCCTGCACACAGCCAGCCAGGCCTCTCAGACCTGCAGGGGTCTCAGCTTCCTCTCAGGCCCTGTAGGTCCAGGCTTTATATGGCCTGGTACCAGCCCCACCTGGTACGTGGGAGTGACCATCCCACCCTTCACTTTGGTCACTCCAGGAAAAGCCGGCCCGGATTATGCGGCTTGGAGCCACTTACTCACTACAACGTGTTAGTGGCTTAATGCCACTAACACTAAACTGCCGGCTTCCTCCACCGAGCCCAGGCTGCTCGGTGGCACGTATCTGCCCAAGCGCTCCCCAACGCCTCATAGGAGAGTATCCTAGGCGATATATACCTGCCCTCCAGCACCTTGCCGGTCACCTTCTCACATACCCTCCCCCTCTGTTCGAGCCTGTGGGGTCGGACACCTTTCGCCGTCATGCAATGCGTCCTTGATAAGGCATCGGCATTGCCCTGTAGCTTTCCGACCCTGTGCTCTACCGAAAAGCTAAAATTTTGAAGGGTCAGGAACCATCTAGCGACTCTGGCATTTCTTTCTTTTGTCTGGGACATCCAGGTTAAGGGGGAGTGGTCTGTGATCAGCCTGAAGTGCCGACCTAGCAGGTAGTACTTTAGGGATTCCAGAGCCCACTTGATGGCTAGGCACTCCCGCTCAACGATACTGTAGTTTTTTTCCGGTGGCGTGAGCTTCCTGCTCAGATAATTTACAGGATGTTCCTCTCCCTTTACTTCCTGGGACAGAACTGCTCCCAGTCCCACATCGGACGCGTCTGTTTGGACAATAAACTCTCTTTTAAAATTGGGTGTGACTAACACTGGACGTCTACAGAGGGCCCGTTTTAATTCTTGGAACGCCTTTTCTGCGTCAGGGTTCCACTTGACCATGACTGACTTACTGACTTACTGTTCTTGGTCAAGTCTGTTAGGGGCGCTGCTATGGTAGCAAAGTTTTGCACGAACCGCCTATAGTACCCTACAATGCCTAAAAAGGCTCTCACCTGCTTTTTAGTTGTGGGTTGTGGCCAGTCCTGAACGGCTTCAATTTTATTGACCTGGGGTTTTATAATACCCCTACCTATTATATGCCCCAGGTATCGTGCTTCTTCAAGACCCAGGGCGCACTTCTTTGGGTTTGCTGTGAGCCCTGCTTTTCTAAGGGAGTTCAGTACTGCCTGTACCTTGGGTAGATGGCTGTCCCAGTCTTCGCTAAAGATGATGATATCATCTAAATATGCTGACGCATATTGACGATGGGGTTTGAGTATGATATCCATCAATCTTTGGAAGGTTGCTGGGGCTCCATGCAAACCGAAGGGTAGGCAGATGTACTGAAACAACCCTTCTGGTGTGGCAAACGCGGTCTTTTCCTTTGCGCTCTCTGTAAGGGGAACCTGCCAGTATCCTTTAGTAAGGTCGAGAGTGGAAAAGTACCTGGCATGACCCAGTCTCTCAATTAATTCGTCCACTCTCGGCATTGGGTATGCGTCAAATTTTGACACGTCATTTAGCTTCCGGAAGTCGTTACAGAAGCGCAGAGAGCCATCAGGTTTTGGTATCAGCACGATAGGGCTGGACCATTCGCTTTTCGACTCCTCAATTACTCCGAGGTCTAGCATTTTCTTGACCTCCTCTGAGATGGCTCGTCTGTGGGCTTCTGGAACCCTGTACGGTTTCAACTGAACCTTTACCCCTGGTTCAGTTATAATGTCGTGTTTTATGACACCAGTACGCCCTGGTATATCAGAGAACACATCTGAGTTACGTTGTATAAATTCCCTCGACTCTTGTTGTTGGGATTTGGACAGTGACCCTGATACACACACTTCTGGGACCGCCCCATGGGGGGTGCTCACTGCAGTCAGGGCTTCTCTGTCCTTCCATGGCTTAATTAGGTTTACATGGTACAACTGTTCTGGTTCCCGCCTACCTGGCTGGTATACCTTATAATTTACCTCTCCGACTTTCTCAATTATTTCATAGGGCCCTTGCCATTTTGCTAGGAATTTACTTTCTAGGGTGGGCACCAACACTAGTACCCGATCCCCAGGGTTGAAGGTTCTCACCTTGGCGGACCTGTTATATACCCGGCTTTGGGCTTCTTGAGCCTGCTGTAAATGTTCTCTAACAATGGGCATGACCGCCGCAATTCGATCTTGCATGAGGGAAATGTGTTCAATAACACTCCTGTAGGGGGTGGACTCGTGCTCCCAGGTCTCCTTAGCTACATCAAGGAGCCCTCGGGGATGTCTACCATAAACTAATTCAAAGGGAGAGAACCCAGTGGAGGATTGTGGGACTTCACGGATTGAGAACATTAAATATGGCAGCAGACAGTCCCAGTCCTTCCCATCCTTATTGACTACCCTTTTTAGCATGCTTTTTAGGGTCTTATTAAATCTCTCAACCAGACCATCCATCTGTAGGTGGTACACAGACCTCCGTAAGTGCTTAATATTCAGCAGCTTACACAATTCCTTCATGACCTTTGACATAAAGGGGGTTCCTTGGTCCGTCAGGATCTCTTTTGGTATGCCCGTGCGGGAGAACATGTGAAGTAGTTCCTTTGCGATACCCTTGGATGACGTATTGCGTAAAGGAACGGCTTTGGGGTAACGGGTGGCATAGTCTACAACCACTAATATATGTTGGTGACCCCGGGCAGACTTTACCAAGGGCCCAACTAGGTCCATAGCGATCCGCTCAAACGGCACCTCTATGATGGGCAAGGGCACTAAGGGGCTCTGGTAATGGGGCATAGGAGCTGTTATTTGACACTCCGGGCACGACTCACAGTAACGTTTTACATCACCATGTACCCCCGGCCAGAAAAACCGCTGAAGGATGCGTTCCTTAGTCTTTTTGCTCCCGAGATGACCTCCCAGCACATGCTTGTGCGCCAGGTCTAAGACCATCCTGCGATAAGACTGAGGTACAGCTGTTCCACAACCTCCCCACGGACCTTGTCAACCTGATACAACAATTCTTGGTAGACTGCAAGGTGTGGAAACACAGTATCAGCCCCTGGGAATTGAGGCTCCCCATTTATCACTTTAACATTTTCCCTAGCTTTTACTAAGGTGGGGTCTCGGAGCTGCTCAGTGAGACACGTGAGACCTCTAAGTCAGGCATAGCAACTACTTCATCCTGTACCTCCGTCTCACCCGCCAGTACTGTTAAGGGAAAGTTATCCCCATTCTCTTGGGTCACCCTTACTGCTGGAACCGTACCCTCAGGGTCAAACGGTTCTGGACACACATTATACACTTTTGCATTATCCTGAACCTTATTTGCAGATGACCCTCGGTGTTGCCACAAGTCCCAAAATAGGGGAAAGTCTCTTCCGAGGATCACGGTGTGCATTAGTGATTTTACGACGCCCACCTCATGGGTGGCAAATCCACACGGAGTCTCGAGTCTTACAAGGGCAATAGGATACTCCTTGGTGTCCCCATGCACACAAACAACCCCCATGCGACGGCTGGTGAAGGTTGTGGGATCGACCAGGCTGGATTGCACCAGCGTAACCAAGCTCCCTGAGTCTAGTAGAGCTGTCACCGCAAAGTCATTCACCTTTAGGTGACATAATGGTCGATCAGTCTCTGACATAGTCTCTGCAGAACATACTGGTCGTGCGAACAGCGACCTCCGCCGGGCAGAGTCACAGTCCATGGGTTCCACAGTGAGGGGACAGTTGGCAGCAAGATGCCCGGGCTCATGACAGCGCCAACATCGTATGGGGGCCCGGTCTCCTTGGGGTTCTACCCGGGACCCGAATGTCCATTTGGGGCTCCTCCTCTGCCCCAAACGATCCCCCTCTGAGCCGCCTCCCCTGGGGACACTTTTGACACCCCCTACATACGGAACAGTCTTACCAGGTGCTCCGGCCGACTTGCTGTTCCCGGGGTTGGAACGTCGAGGAGGAACGGCTTGCAGTAGGTTCTCCGTGGCTTTATACCTCTCGACGAGGCTCACGAGTTGGTCCACGTCCTGGGGACCTCCTTGTCCCACCCAGCGTTGGATTGCGGGGGGCAACGAGTGTGTAAACTTATCCAGGACCACTTTCTGTACGATCTCTGCTGGGGACGACTCCTCCAGCTGCAGCCACTTTCTCACCAGGTGGAACAGGTCGTACATCTGGGAGCGAGCTGGCAGGTGGTCTGCGAAAGTCCAGACGTGTACTCGTCGGGCCCGCACATGGGTGTCGACGCCCAAGCGTGCCAGGATCTCACCTTTGAGCTTAACATAGTTCTTGGCATCCTGCTCACCGAGGTCAAAGTAGGCCTTTTGGGGTTCTCCTGTCAGGAAAGGCACTACCACCTCCGCCCACTGAGGCGCTGGTAATTTCTCCCTCTCGGCCACTCTCTCAAAGACCGCGAGAAAGGCCTCGATGTCATCGGTGGCCGTCATCTTCTGTAGGGCCGCCTGTACCGCGGTACGGGTGGTGGGGAGCGAACCAGACGACCTCTGCACACTTTGCGCCAGGAGAGCATTAGTCTCGGTCTGAGCTCTCATGGCCTCCTCATGGATCTTTTGCTGGGTCGCCGCCACTTGTTGCTGCTGGGCCAACGCTTGCTGTTGCTGCACGTTCATTTGTACCAGCTGCTTCATCAGTTCCTCCATCTTGGCAGTATCTGATGGCTGTGCCGTTGCAACTTTCACCCAGGACATGGGGATTACAGCACTCTCCAGTCAATCTGTCTTGGGCGGTTGCCCTTAGCAACGGTTATCCAGCTGCAGCAGCAAAATGTCCATTAATTGGTGTATGTCTCTTTAAGACCGCTGCCCGCATCCAAACACCATATGTGAGGGATTAGCGTTTAGGATCGGTAGCAACCTGGGCATAAGCAGTCAGAGACAGTGACACTTGCGATAAAGTCTTTAGTCCAGGCTTTGCCTGGGTTTATTTCCAAGCAAACAGAACAAAAATACAGGCCTTAACATCAGGCAAACATAACGTAAATCCTGCTCGTCTGAGCACTTACTATACAGGTAGCGTCCCTGTCTACACAGTGGTAACAAAATGGCTCCTGCACACAGCCAGCCAGGCCTCTCAGACTTGCAGAGGTCTCAGCTTCCTCTCAGGCCCTGTAGGTCCAGGCTTTATATGGCCTGGTACCAGCCCCACCTGGTACGTGGGAGTGACCATCCCACCCTTCGCTTTGGTCACTCCAGGAAAAGCCGGCCCGGATTATGCGGAGCTTGGAGGCTTGGAGCCACTTACTTACTACACCGTGTCAGTAACTTAGTGTTACTGACACCATACTGCCGGCTTCCTCCACCGAGCCCAGGCTGCTCGGTGGCACGTATCTGCCCAAGCGCTCCCCAAGGCAGCATAGGAGAGCATCCTAGGCGATATATACCTGCCCTCCAGCATCTTGCCGGTCACCGTCTCACAATATATATATACATACACACACACGACACACACCGCTCTGCTGCACATCACAGTGTATACAGCCTATATATATATATACACGACACACACCGCTCTGCTGCACATCACAGTGTATACAGCCTATATATATATATATATATGTACACACACACACACACACATGACACACACCGCTCTGCTGCACATCACAGTGTATACAGCCTATATATATATATACATACATGACACAAGCCGCTCTGCTGCACATCACAGTGTATACAGCCTATATATATATATACACATGACACACACCGCTCTGCTGCACATCACAGTGTATACAGCCTATATATATATATATATATATATATACACACGACACACACCGCTCTGCTGCACATCACACTGTATACAGCCTATATATATATATATATATATATATATATATACATGACACACAACGCTCTGCTGCACATCACAGTGTATACAGCCTATATATATATACACATGACACACACCGCTCTGCTGCACATCACAGTGTATACAGCCTATATATATAGACTAGCTGATATACCCGGCTTCGCCCGAGTTAATTTGGTACTGGTGTTTATCTGGTGTTCACACGGAAAATCTTATGAAGTCGTGGTTACTTTAGAGATACTGAGGAGAAAAAATATGTTCACCATTTTGCATAGTTCTCTGCGTTACCCAGGAAACACCACGTGGAGGTAACCATGCAACGCTTCCTTTATATAAAATGACATCAGGAAGTGAGATAATTAGATTACGTACATAAAATTTGAACACTAATTCTTTTGCGCTTAGAATTGAATAATGGAGTTGGGACCCATTAGCTTTCCCTATTTATGACATAATCAATGCTCGTGCCAAATTTCCCATTTCTATGACACCGGAAAGTGAAAAAATTACATTCCGCACGTAAAATTTTGACGCCAATTCTTTTGCGCATAGAATTGAATAATCGAGTTGGGACCCATTAGCTTTTCCTATTTATGACATAATCAATGCTTGTGCCAAATTTCCCGTTTCTATGACACCGGAATGTGAGAAAATTAGATTCTGTACGTAAAATTTGGACGCTAATTCTTTTGCGCATAGAATTGAATAATGGAGTTGGGACCCATTAGCTTTTACTATTTATGACATAATCAATGCTTGTG
Organism: Eleutherodactylus coqui; assembly: GCF_035609145.1. Taxonomy (NCBI): domain Eukaryota; kingdom Metazoa; phylum Chordata; class Amphibia; order Anura; family Eleutherodactylidae; genus Eleutherodactylus; species Eleutherodactylus coqui. Next base: position 125,928,193 of record NC_089848.1, read on the forward strand.
CCAAATTTCCTGTTTCTATGACACTGGAAAGTAAAGAAATTATATTCCGCACGTAAAATGTCGACGCTAATTCTTTTGCGCATAGAATTGAATAATCGAGTTGGGCCCCTTTAGCTTTTCCTATTTATGAGATAATCAATGCCCGTGCCAAATTTCATGTTACTATGACATTGGGAAGTGAGAGATTTAGATTATGTACGTTAAATTTCGACGCCAATTCTTTTGCGCTAGAATTGAATAATCGAGTTGGGACTAGAGATGAGCGAACGCGTTCGTCCGAGCTTAATATTCGTGCGAATATTAGGGTGTTCGGGATGTTCGTTATTCGTAACGAACACCATGCGGTGTTCGGGTTACTTTCACTTCCTTCCCTGAGACGTTAGCGCGCTTTTCTGGCCAATTGAAAGACAGGGAAGGCATTACAACTTCCCCCTGTGACGTTCAAGCCCTATACCACCCCCCTGCAGTGAGTGGCTGGCGAGATCAGGTGTCCGCCTAATATAAAAGTCGGCCCCTCCCGCGGCTCGCCTCAGATGCGGTGTGAGTTAGATGAGGGACAGTGCTGTTTGTACCGGAGCTGCTGTAGGGAAAGAATTGGTAGTTAGTGTAGGCTTCAAGACCCCCCAAAGGTCCTTATTAGGGCCACTGATAGCTGTGTGTTGGCTGCTGTTAGCAGTGGCAATTATTTTTTTCTTCTCAAAATCGCCTCTGCAGAGCGTTGCACCCGGTATTAGGGACAGAAGTGCTGCATAGCCAGGGAGAGTGTTAGGAGTGAGTGTAGCCTTCAAGAACCTCAACGGTCCTTTCTAGGGCCATATTTAAAGGAGATGTCTCGAGGAAGCAGTGATTTTTTTTTTTTTGCCCAGTCCCCCCCATTAAACATACATTACTAATTACCCCTGTAAATGACTTTCCTAGCTGGTTCGTACTTACCATTCCAGCGTTTCAGCAACTTATAAAAGTTTCCCCAAGATGGCCGCCGGCTCTTTCCCCGTCGCTCGCTGCAGCCCGACGTGCGCGCTCCCGAGACGCTGCCAGCTGTGTCTCCATGGCAACCGGACGCCCCGCAGCCGCCGACCAGACGCCCCGCAGCCGCCGACCAGACGCCCCGCAGCCGCCGACCAGTCACCCACCGCCAGGCAGCAGGTAACCGGCGCTAGCCCCCGGCTCCCCAGCGCTACGCTCCCGGCTCCCCAGCGCTAGACCCTCAGCCCAGGTGAAGGCCCCGGAGCCCAGGTGAAGGCCCGGAGCCCAGCGCTGGGCTCCGGGGCCTTCACCTGTCAGTGAACATCACCCCCGACCCATCACTTACTCCCCTGGCCCAGCGCTAGTTCCCCCGGCCTAGCGACAGCCCCCCCATCGCAGCGACAGCCCCCCCCCGGCCTAGCGACAGCCCCCCCCATCGCAGCGGCAGCCCCCCCCGGCACAGCGACAGCCCCCCCATCGCAGTGACAGCCCCCCCCCATCGCAGCGACAGCGACGACAGCCCCCCCCGGCGCAGCGGCAGCCCCCCCGGCCCATCACTTACCTGGACGGCAGGACAGCTGGACGGCAGGACAGCTGGGCGGCTTCTCCGGACAGCTGGGCGGCTCTGCACCTTCCTCTAACAGAGGATGGTACAGAATGGCCGCTCCAGCGCGCTCCCGAGCAGTGACAGCTCGTCTGCGCATGCGCAGAAGAGCTGTAGCGGGGAGCACACTGAAGCGGCTCGTGCTGGAAGGAGAAGACCGGACTGCGCAAGCGCGTCTAAAAAAGCAAGCTGCCAGCGAATTTAGACGGAACCATGGAGACGAGGACGCTAGCAACGGAGCAGGTAAGTGAATAACTTCTGTATGGCTCATATTTAATGCACGATGTATATTACAAAGTGCATTAATATGGCCATACAGAAGTGTATAACCCCACTTGGTTTCGCGAGACCACCCCTTTAACCGTGTGCAGTACTGTGCTGGCTGCTGTTAGCTGTGCTGCATTTTTTTTTTCTTCTCAAAATCGCCTCTGCAGAGCATTCCACCCTCCATTGATACTGCAGGGAAAGAATTGTGTAGGCAGGGCCACAACACAGTTATTATTCATTGAATATACGCAGTGCGGCCTTTTGGTGGAAAAAAACTGAAAATAATTCTATTTGTCCGGCCTCTGTCCGTCCTTACGGGCGGTGGACACGTGTCGGCTGCGTGTGCAACGTTTAAAAATCAGACGCACCCAGCTACGTTTTACTCCTGGCTTCGCCATTTGCTTTCCTTAATTGGGAAAAAAAATACCTGCTCTGCCAGAGTTAATAACTCTGCTACCCTCACGTTCTGTGCCACATTAGCAGGGCCACAGCACAGTTATTAAACTTAGATTATTCATTCACTAGAGGCAGTGGGGCCTTTCGTTTTCAAAAAACGGAAAAAATTATATTTGGCCTGCAGTCTTGCGCCAATTTATTTCCTGCCTGTGAAATCAGATCACTGGTAATACAGCATGCTGAGGGGTAGGGGTAGGCCTAGAGGACGTGGACGCGGCCGAGGACGCGGAGGGCCAAGTCAGGGTGTGGGCACAGGCCGAGCTCCTGATCCAGGTGTGTCGCAGCCGACTGCTGCGCGATTAGGAGAGAGGCACGTTTCTGGCGTCCCCACATTCATCGCCCAATTAATGGGTCCACGCGGGAGACGGTTATTAGAAAATGAGCAGTGTGAGCAGGTCCTGTCCTGGATGGCAGAAAGTGCTTCGAGCAACCTATCGTCAACACGCAGTTCTGCGCCGTCCACTGCTGCAAATCCGAATCCTCTGTCTGCTGCTCCTCCTTCCTCCCAGCCTCCTCACTCCACTACAATGACACCTGCTCAGGAGCGGGAACACTCCCAGGAACTGTTCTCGGGCCCCTGCTTAGATTGGGCAGCAGCGGTTCCTCTCCCACCAGAGGAGTTTATCGTCACTGATGCCCAACCATTCGAAAGTTCCCGGGGTCCGGGGGATGAGGCTGGGGACTTCCGCCAACTGTCTCAACAACTTTCTGTGGGTGAGGAGGACGATGACGATCAGACACAGTTGTCTTGCAGTGAGGTAGTAGTAAAGGCAGTAAGTCCGAGGGAGCAGCGCACAGAGGATTCGGAGGAAGAGCAGCAGGACGATGAGGTGACTGACCCCACCTGGTGTGCAACGCTTACTCAGGAGGACAGGTCTTCAGAGGGGGAGTCAAGGGCATCAGCAGGGCAGGTTGCAAGAGGCAGTGCGGTGGCCAGGGGTAGAGGCAGGGCCAGACCGAATAATCCACCAACTGTTTCCCAAAGCGCCCCCTCGCGCCATGCCACCCTGCAGAGGCCGAGGTGCTCTAAGGACTGGGGGCATACTAAGTCCTAAGCGTATGCTCGCTTACCATATAATAAAACCTATCTTATAATAACCAATACTTACAACTTCTTGCTGAAAACGTGGGTTGGCCACAGCTTTATTAACATTTTAAAACATATATTATAAACTTTATTTTATAACCTGAACTACCTAAGTCTAAATTCCTCACGCTTTCCCATGCCTAAACTGTCGAACTTTTATTACCGGAACGGCCACAGGACGTTCGTAAGCCCCTTGTTACCTCGGGCTTGCAAACCCTCCTCTAAGCCGTAGCCCGCATGGGAAGCTCCCGGCCTACCATTCCCCAGCTGTGACAACTTCCGCCTCTCTAGAACGCCTTGCATCCTTGCACCCTACCCCTTACCTGGGCGGGTGGGTGGGCGTCTGCTCTCCTCCTACGTCCTTCTTCTTCCACTCCTCGGTCGTTTGTGGCTTTTCCCGCTCTTCTCCTTACTACTTCCTGTTCTAACTCCTCCCACCCCACTACCTTGCTCGCTAATTGACTAACCCCCTCACCCCCCTGCCCCCAGTCCTACGCCGCCTCGTTAATCACTTTGCGGCTTGCAAGACTGGGGGCATACTAAGTCCTAAGCGTATGCTCGCTTACCATATAATAAAACCTATCTTATAATAACCAATACTTACAACTTCTTGCTGAAAACGTGGGTTGGCCACAGCTTTATTAACATTTTAAAACATATATTATAAACTTTATTTTATAACCTGAACTACCTAAGTCTAAATTCCTCACGCTTTCCCATGCCTAAACTGTCGAACTTTTATTACCGGAACGGCCACAGGACGTTCGTAAGCCCCTTGTTACCTCGGGCTTGCAAACCCTCCTCTAAGCCGTAGCCCGCATGGGAAGCTCCCGGCACGCGGTATGCGCCGTATTCCTATGGCGCATCCCGCCCCACCACGCCAACCCTAGCCATTGCCATTTCCACACCGTCCTGGAGTCCTGACAGAAACGTGTCCAAACCAACATCGTTAAGGTGCACTCCATCCTCCCTGAGTGCTCCTCTTTCCTTGTCCTCGAGTTCCCAATGGCGAACTGCCACTCCACCCAACGATTTAACAAATTTGGACATCCTAAGGTTGATTAATCTTCTTACTCTCTCAATCGCGTCACCGTCTCTGGCACCCCGCCAGCATCTCCTGGCCACGATGTCTGACCATACGAGCACACAATCCTGGAAACAGTCCCGGAAACGCATCATGTCCTGTTTCATGAGTACTAGCAATTCGTTCATTTTTGTTTTTCCTAAGTCGTTCCCCCCGGCGTGAACGACCAGTATAACTCTCCGGGGGGTCCACCTGCTAATTTTGAGAACGAATTGCAGAATCCTGGGCCATAGAAGCCCCCGCACACCCATCCAGTTTACGAGCGCGCCACTCAGACCCAGATTCCGTCCCATCGGTCGAGTGGCTGCTCTTCTCTCCGCCCAATGTATAAACGAATGGCCGATGATCCAAACGTGCCATGGGTCCGTCGCTGGAACAAGAAAAACATAGCAAATACCCGCAAATTGCAAGAAAACACGCCTACATAACGCTAAGCTTTTTATACACATCAGTCCTATTCCAAAAGAACGTCTACCGTACGGTCCGGTCGTATATACGACTTGTACGCTTGCGATTTCCATCGCCCCAATCGTTTTAAGCCGTCCTCCGACATACCATGGGCTTCCGCTGTTGTAGCGGCCCCAATCCTAAAAGAATGCGTCCCGAATTCCCCCGGCTCCAAACCGCACTTCTTTAACGCCGAACGTAAAACCGCCGAAAATTGGAAACGCGTGAGTGGGGAACCAGAGGAATGTACTAAAAACTGCCCACTATGTGGGCGCTTTTTTAAGAACTCACTAATGACCTGGACCGGGCACCATCCTGCCCCTAATTGGTTAATGGTGAGCCATTCACCTCTTCCATATACATCCGTCTTCGACTTCCTTATACCTATCCGTATGGCTGTTCCCGTAGCTATCACGTCGGCGGCCCGTAGGCCACCCAACTTGACTTTACTCGCCGGGACCATCTCCCCGATACGTAAGGCCGCGAAAAATGCTATTGAAAAAGCAGTCCTAAACAACAGAGTCTCGTATTCGTTCGCACAGACCGACTCCAAAACTGACAACAGGCTTGTCAGCACTGGAAACGTGATTGGACGGCGTGTGTCCGTCTGGACCTTTTCTTTTTTCCACCCGCGAATTATTTGCTGAAACACGAAATCCTTCGTGACATCAATCATACCGTGTAATTTTAACAAAAACGCCACACCCGCTAGATGCTTTTTGGCTGCTCCCACCGACAAACGCTTTTTCCGCAACTCCGTCAGCATATCCAAGGTTGCTGACTTTGCCCTTTCACCTCCTACCACTGCTCCCCCTGCAAATTGCAACCATAATAACCAGACTGAATTGTAATTTTTCCAAGTTGCAGCCGCCACCGATGACTCCACCAGCTTCAACAACTCTCCTCTGCCAGATTCCATAAGGAAGGCGGGCAGCGTACCCCTTCGGCATCCGCCTGCGGGTACCGTTCCCTGAACAGCTCCATCTGTGAACGAGAGAGTGCATCAGCCGCTCTGTTGTCATATCCCGGGACATGCTTTGCACGCAAATACACATTGCCCTGTAAGCATCTCAGCACCACGTGTCTCAACAAAGCCAAAACCGGCGGGGAGGCCGACGATTGTTTGTTTATCGTCTGTACGACCGCCGCATTATCCGACCAAAAACAGACTCTCCGGTCTCGTAACTCTGCTCCCCATAACTCAATTGCTACCACCACCGGGAAAAATTCCAGCAGAGTTACGTTCTTAGTCCACCGTTTTTCTCTCCATGACCTTGGCCAGGATTCCCTGCACCAATGTCTGTTGAAGATAACGCCAAAACCGCCCGAACCCGCTGCATCGGCAAACAAACTGATTTCCGTTCCTTCCACATCTTCCCTAGGGCATACCACTTGCCCGTTGAAAGAATGCAGGAAAACCGTCCATAAATGCAAGTCAGCCTTAATTCCTGCCGTCACACGTATAAAATGATGTGGTTCGCGGACCCCCACGGTTGCCAATGACAGTCTCCTGGCAAACGGCCGCCCCATGGGAATCACTTTGCAGGCGAAATTTAAAAGACCCAGCAAAACTTGCGCCTGCCGCAGCGTCACCTTTTTACATTTAACCACTTCGCCCACTGTTTGCCGCAACCTGGCCACTTTATCCGCCGGCAACCTGAACACCATCTCCACCGAATCGATTTCTATACCTAAAAACGTGAGGCATGTAACTGGGCCCATTGTCTTTTCCTCAGACAACGGAACCCCAGCTAACCGCATTAACCTCTTAAAATTAGTCATTAGGAAACCGCAATCACCCGATGCCTCTGAGCCGACGAACAAAAAATCGTCCAAATAATGGATCACCGATGTGATGCCCGTCTCATACTTCAACATCCATTCAAGGAAGGAACTAAATAACTCAAAAAAATAGCATGAGATCGAGCATCCCATCGGTAAGCACATGTCGACAAAAAACTGGTCCTCGATTCTACAACCCAAAAGATGAAAGCACTCCGGGTGAACCGGAAGCAAACGGAAAGCTGATTCAATATCAGCTTTTGCTAAATGCGCAAATCTACCCGCCGACCTTACCAGCCGAACCGCACAATCGAATGACGTGTAGGCTACTGCTGCTTCTTCTTTTGAGATGCCATCATTGACCGATCCCCCTATTGGGAACGATAAATGATGTATCAACCGGAACTTGCCGGTTTCCTTCTTAGGTACCAGACCCAAAGGAGACACTCGCAAGTTCTCGAAAGGAGGAATACTGAAAGGGCCGGCCATCCGGCCCAACTCCACTTCCTTTTGAACCTTCTCTTTTACCAATTCGATATCGTCCCTTGCCGATTTCAAATTGGGGCATAACACAGTGGCAGGCTGATGCGCGTACGGAATTCTAAAGCCCTCTCGAAATCCTAACCTAAGGATTTCTGCTTCCTGTTTCCTGTGGTACATGTTTAACCACGGATCCAGGTACTGGCTTCTCACCGGAGTTCGCATTACCGCCGGTGCTACCCACCGCGGGTACCGACCTCTGTTTCTTGAAACAGCGGATCGCTGCATGCTGCCCCCCGCATACCGAGCACTCGTGCCGGAATTTGCAGGTTGCGTAAAATCGACAATGGCCCTCGTTGTACAACCAACAGGAGCCATTCGGCCTTGGAGATGCCGCGGGTGGTTGAGATGCCCCTCCCGCGGCTCCCCCGGGAAAAGAAGTCCTAGCTGGACGCTGCGCTAGGATCAACTGAATCCATACATCCGTGGCCTTAGAGGCCCAACTCGTATGCGTTCCCGACACGCGACGCCGAAAATCTTCGTCGTAGCGCCACCATGCTGCACCTCCGTGCAACCGATACGCGCTATAAATGGTATTTAGATATACCATCATCTCCGTCGCTTTGCGCGGCTGAAACTGACACGTTACATGAACCAAAATCACAAAAGCCTGCAACCAATTTCCGAAAGTCTTTGCAATCTTCGGTTTTTTGTCAGCACCTCGCTCTGCCGACCGCTCCTTGTCAACCATGACGTGTTCCGAAGAGAGCAAAGACCATATATCAATATACAAGCCATTTTTAATCTTCTCCACTACATCATCGGGCAGACCCACCCCCAGGGGGGCAACACCACAAAACAACGAATCAGCATATTGTAAGCTGTCCGTTGGGACACTTTCTGTGCCCGCTGCTGAGCAAGCACCAACATTACCCACAGGCGGGCCTGCGCCCCCTGGAGCCACACAGGACACTGAAAGCCCCTTTTCGGAATCAACCTTGCTCAACAGCGACCTCAGAACCGAAACCAAATCATCGTTTTCCGCACCCGCTGCGGGATCCGACACACTTTTAAGGACATTGTATAAGGTAGACTCACCGCCTGGACGGACCTCCGGCGTTGCCAAGGGTGACGCCCTCGCTGTACCGCTCCCTTGGTTCCGTCCTACTTCGTACGCGGACTGCCGACCAATCGATTGCCGAACCCTCCTCGTGTCATCCGATTGGGACGTGCCAGGCTGGTCCGGCCCTGACCGATCCTGCGCAAGCTCTTGCCACCTCCTGCGTTCCCGGACCTTCCGATAAAGGGATGACTGCGGGTCCGCCCTCCGTGGCTGCTCCTCTCGCCCGCAATACTCGTCCTGGTCGCTGCTAGGCACTTCGTCGCTTGACTCTCGCGGCCTGCCGCTGGCACTACGCACTACGCTGGCCTTCTCTAGCTGCGCCTGGAACTCTCTATCCTGCCTCTCCTGCCTGGCTCGCTCTTTCTGCCTCTGCCTAGCGCCTTGGCCCTGCTTCTTAGAACTACGGCGTGGGACCTGGCTATGTGTGGGAAGGTAAACTGCGGGGTCTGCTGGTGGGGGAATGTAGTGGGGGTTCACGTAGCACTGTCTATACTCGTTAGGCTGGGCTGGTGGGCGCTGGTACAGTGCATAGGAGGGTGGGAGTTGTTGTTGGTGGGGGTGGAAGGCCTGGAATGTGTCCATGTATCGGGGAGGGGGGGGTTGTTGGCTAGGCCATGTGTCTAAATGTACCCTCCCCGCTCCCCCCTGAGGGCTATATGGGGTCCTGCCTGGCCTGTTGCCTACCCTGTAGTGTGCTGGCCCTGCCACTTGTACTGGCTCTGCAGGGTAGCGTGACCTGCCTCCCCCCTCCCTGCTGCTGCTGGACCCTGTGGTGCTACCCGGGCTGTGTGTCAGGGGGGTGTTGCGTGGGCCCCAGCTTTCCCTGCTCCCCCTCTCTCTCACTCTCCCCCCACCCCCTCCCCCCCTGCCCGCCGGGCTTCTACTTTTTCGCGCCCTCGGCGCTGCCTGTGCCGCCACGTGCGCTGTGCCGCCATCTTGCGGGGACGTGCGGCCGGACCGCGCGCTCCCCAGCTCCTCCCCGCTACTTGCGCTCGGCTCATCTCGGGCTCCTCCGCTCATCCTGCGCCCGGCTGCGCGATGCTTACTCCGTTCGGCGCCCGCTGTCACTCCCGAGCGCCGTCCTGCGAGCTCCGGACCCTCCACTGGCACAGTCCTCTGAGCCTCCGATGCCGGTCCTCCCGCCGTACCTCTCAGTGCCGGCGCCGACTTCCGGTTAGCTCCTCCGTCCTTCCTGGGGCCTGCGCTGCCCTGGCTGGCTCTTCCTCCTCCCCTCTTCGGCGCGGGGCTCGGACTGAGCCTCGCCGGGGGCTGCTTTCGCCGGCGCGGTCTCCCTCGCGGTGCCTCTTGCTGGCTGCATGGCTCCTGTCCCGAACTCCGCTGCGGTCTCCCAGGCGGTGTATCTTGCGTGCTGGCTGGCCCCTTCCTCGGTCTCTGCTGCGGTCTTCCTCGTGGTGTAACTTGCGTGCTGGCTGGCTCCTTTCCAGGTCTCTGCTGCGGTCTTCCTTGCGGCGGTTCTTGCGTGCAGTCTGGCTCCTCTCCCGATCTCCGCTGCTGTCCTTCTTCTCCGGCTGGTTCTCTGGCTCCGGCGGTCGTCCTGTAGCTTGCCAGCACCTCTTCAAGCCATCCGGTGCCGTCTTGCATCACAGCTTCTTGAATCATGGCACGTAAGTCGTCCATTTTCTTTCTTCTTCCTCCGCTGTTACTGTCTTCCACCCGACTCTTCAAGCTTGTCAGCTGATGGCTTCTCACTTGCCCGACTCCTGTCTTCAGCGCTTCCCGACTTGCTTTTTGTTCTTTTATCTTTTGCTGCTCCTATCTTTCTACTGCTCGTCTGCTCTCCTCCTACGTCCTTCTTCTTCCACTCCTCGGTCGTTTGTGGCTTTTCCCGCTCTTCTCCTTACTACTTCCTGTTCTAACTCCTCCCACCCCACTACCTTGCTCGCTAATTGACTAACCCCCTCACCCCCCTGCCCCCAGTCCTACGCCGCCTCGTTAATCACTTTGCGGCTTGCAAGTCTGGCAGTTTTTCACAGAGACGCCTGACGACCGACGAACAGTGGTGTGCAACCTTTGTCGCGCAAAGCTCAGCCGGGGAGCCAACACCAACAGCCTCACCACCACCACCATGCGCAGACATATGATGGCCAAGCACCCCACAAGGTGGGACGAAGGCCGTTCACCGCCTCCGGTTTGCACCCCTGCCTCTCCCCCTGTGCCCCAACCTGCCACTGAGATGCAACCCCCCTCTCAGGACACAGGCACTACCGCCTCATGGCCTGCACCCACACCCTCATCTCCGCTGTCCTCGGCCCCATCCAGCAGTGTAGTTCAGCGCACCGTCCAGCCGTCGCTTGCGCAACTGTTGGAGCGCAAGCGCAAGTACGCCGCCACGCACCCGCACGCTCAAACGTTAACCGTCCGCATAGCAAAATTCATCAGCCTTGAGATGCTGCCGTATAGGGTTGTGGAAACGGAGTCCTTCAAAAGTATCATGGAGGCGGCGGTCCCGCGCTACTCAGTTCCCAGTCGCCACTACTTTTCCCGATGTGCCGTCCCAGCCCTGCACGACCACGTCTCCCGCAACATTGTACGCGCCCTCACCAACGCAGTTACTGCCACGGTCCACTTAACAACGGACACGTGGACAAGCACAGGCGGGCAGGGCCAATACATCTCCCTGACGGCACATTGGGTGAATTTAGTGGAGGCTGGGACAGAGTCAGAGCCTGGGACCGCTCACGTCCTACCCACCCCCAGAATTGCGGGCCCCAGCTCGGTGGTGGTATCTGCGGAGGTGTATGCTTCCTCCACTAAAGCACCCTCCTCCTCCTCCTCTGTCTCGCAATGAAGATGTGTCAGCAGCAGCACGTCGCCAGCAGTTGGTGTCGCGCAGTGTGGCAGCACAGCGGTGGGCAAGCGTAAGCAGGCCGTGCTGAAACTACTCAGCTTAGGAGATAAGAGGCACACGGCCCACGAACTGCTGCAGGGTCTGACACAGCAGACCGACCGCTGGCTTGCGCCGCTGAGCCTCCAACCGGGCATGGTCGTGTGTGACAACGGCCGTAACCTGGTGGCGGCTCTGCAGCTCGGCAGCCTCACGCACGTGCCATGCCTGGCCCACGTCTTTAATTTGGTGGTTCAGCGCTTTCTGAAAAGCTACCCACGCTTGTCAGACCTGCTCGTAAAGGCGCGCCGGCTCTGCGCACATTTCCGCAAGTCCCACACGGACGCTGCCACCCTGCGCACCCTGCAACATCACTTTAAGCTGCCAGTGCACCGATTGCTGTGCGACGTGCCCACACGGTGGAACTCTACGCTCCACATGTTGGCCAGGCTCTATGAACAACGTAGAGCTATAGTCGAATACCAACTCCAACATGGGCGGCGCAGTGGGAGTCAGCCTCCTCAATTCCTTTCAGAAGAGTGGGCCTGGTTGGCAGACATCTGCCATGTCCTTGGTAATTTTGAGGAGTCTACCCAGGTGGTGAGCGGCGATGCTGCAATCATTAGCGTCACCATTCCTCTGCTATGCATCTTGAGAAATTCCCTGCAAACCATAAAGGCAGCTGCTCTGCGCTCGGAAACGGGGGCGGGGGAAGACAGTATGCCGCTGGATAGTCAGGGCACCCTCCTGTCTATTTCTCAGCGCGTACAGGAGAAGGAGGAGGAGCATGAGGAGGATGAGGAGGAGGGGGAAGATACAGCTTGGCCCGCTGCTGACGGTACACCGGCTGATTGCCTGTCATCCTTTCAGCGTGTATGGCCTGAGGAGGAGGAGGAGGAGGAGGAGGAGGAGGAGGAGGAGGAGGATCCTGAAAGTGATCTTCCTAGTGAAGACAGCCATGTGTTGCATACAGGTACCCTGGCACACATGGCTGACTTCATGTTAGGATGCCTTTCTCGTGACCCTCGCGTTGCACGCATTCTGGCCACGACGGATTACTGGGTGTACACACTGCTCGATCCACGCTATAAGGAGAACCTGCCCACTCTGATTCCCGAAGAGGAAAGGGGTTCGAGAGTGTTGCTATACCACAGGACCCTTGCGGACAAGCTGATGGTTAAATTCCCAGCCGACAGCGCTAGTGGCAGAAGGCGCAGTTCCGAGGGCCAGGTAGCAGGGGAGGTGCGGAGATCGAGCAGCATGTACAGCCCAGACAGTGCAACAGTCTTTAAGGGCCTGGCCAGCTTTATGGCTCCCCACCAAGACTGTGTCACCGCTCCCCAGTCACGGCTGAGTCGGCGGGAGCACTGTAAAAGGATGGTGAGGGAGTACGTAGCCGATCGCACGACCATCCTCGGTGATGCCTGTGCCCCCTACAACTACTGGGTGTCGAAGCTGGACACGTGGCCTGAACTCGCGCTGTATGCCCTGGAGGTGCTTGCTTGTCCTGCGGCTAGCGTCTTGTCGGAGAGGGTGTTTAGTGCCCGCCTGTCAACCGACAGTGCCGACAGGCTAACACTCATCAAGATGAACAAAGCCTGGATTTCCCCAGACTTCTCTTCTCCACCAGCGGACAGCAGCGATACGTAAGCAATACGTAGGCTGCACCCGCGGATGGAAGCATCGTTCTCTCTCACCATCCAAAACGGGGACATTTTTGCTTCATCAATCTGTGTCTAATATTCCTCCTCCTCCTCCTGCTCCTCCTCCTGAAACCTCACGTAATCACGCTGAACGGGCAATTTTTCTTAGGGCCACAAGGCTCACTCAAATAATTTTTCGGAACAATTTTTATATGTTTCAATGCGCTTAAAAGCGTTGGAACTTTAACTTGAACCACTTTTTCGTTACACTGGGCTGCCTCCAGGCCTAGTTACCACTTAAGCCACATTAACCAAAGCGATTAATGGGTTTCACCTGCCCTCTTGGCTGGCCATGGCCAATTTTTGGGATGTACATTAGTACTGTTGATACAGCAATTTTTGTGGGCCCTCGCCTACAGTGTAATCAAATGAATTTTTAGCCCACCTGCATTCCAGCTGACGTTACCTCAGCTGTGTTGGGCAATGCAATGGGATATTTCTATGTACCGCCGGTGGGTTCCAGGGAGCCACCCATGCTGTAGGTGCACACGGAGTTTTTACTACATCTGTACACTTGTAAAGAACCCCAGTCTGACTGGGGCATGCAGTGTGGGCCGAATCCCACCTGTATTACGCACGACATTACTACCTCAGCTGTGTTGGGCAATGCAATGGGATATTTCTATGTACCGCCGGTGGCTTCCTGGCACCCTCCCAGGCAGTGGGTCCACAGGGAATTATAAATGCATCTGTTTCCACTTGTAAAGAACCCCAGTCAGACTGGGGCATGCAGTGTGGGCCGAAGCCCACCTGCATTAAGCACAACATTACTACCTCATCTGTGTTGGGCAATGCAATGGTATATTTTTGTGTACCGCCGGTGGGTTCCAGGGAGCCACCCATGCTGTCGGTCGACAGGGACTTCACAATAGGGAGTTGTACCTGCCTGTGTCTATGAATTAAAAAGCCCGGTCTAACTGGGGCATGCAGACACCTTGACAGAATGAATAGTGTGTGGCACATAGGTTCCCCATTGCTATGCCCACGTGTGCAGCTCCTGATGGCGGTGGCACAGGATTCTATTTCTCATTGCTTCTGTACAGCATTGTGGGCTATCGCCCCGCCCCTTTTAAAGAGGGTCGCTGCCTAGCCGTGCCAACCCTGTGCAGTGTGTGCCTGCGGTCCCTCGTCATGGCAGATGCACTTCTAAATAGACATGAGGGTGGTGTGGCATGAGGGCAGCTGAAGGCTGCGCAGGGACACTTTGGTGTGCGCTGTGGGGGGGAGGGGGGGCGGTTGGGCAGCATGTAACCCAGTAGAAGTGGCAGCGGAGTGTCATCCAGGCAGTGATTGTGCTTTGTTGGAGGTAGTGTGGTGCTTAGCAAAGGTATGCCATGCTAATGATGGCTTTTCAGAAGTAAAAGTTGTTGGGAGGGGGGGGGGGCCCACTCTTGCCGGTATTGTGGCTTAATAGTGGGACCTGTGAACTTGAGATGCAGCCCAACATGTAGCCCCTCGCCTGCCCTATCCGTTGCTGTGTCGTTCCCATCACTTTCTTGAATTGCCCAGATTTTCACACATGAAAACCTTAGCGAGCATCGGCGAAATACAAAAATGTTCTGGTCGCCCATTGACTTCAATGGGGTTCGTTATTCGAAACAAACCCTCGAACATCGCGGGAAGTTCGTTTCGAATAACGAACACCCGAACATTTTGGTGTTCGCTCATCTCTAGTTGGGACCCATTAGCTTTTCCTATTTATGACATAATCAATGCTCGTGCCAAATTTCATGTTTCTATGACATTGGGAAGTGAGAGATTTAGATTATGTACGTTAAATTCTTTTGCGCTAGAATTGAATAATCGAGTTGGGACCCAATTTCTTTTCCTATTTTGGAGATAATCTATGCTTGCGCCAAATTTCATGTTTCTACGACATCGGGAAGTTGGAGAACTTTTGGCGAGTCAGTCAGTCAGTCAGTCAGTGAGTGAGTCAGTGAACGCTTTCAGCTTTATATATATATAGATATACATGACACACACCGCTCTGCTGCACATCACAGTGTATACAGCGTGTATATATATATATATATATATATATATATATATACACACACGACACACACCGGTCTGCTGCACATCACAGTGTATACAGCCTATATATATATATATACTGTGTATATATATATATATATATACACGACACACACTGCTCTGCTGCACATCACAGTGTATACAGCCTCTATATACATATATACATGTGTATATATATATATATATATATATATATATATACACGATGCGCTCCGCTCTGCTGCACATCACAGTGTATACAGCCTATATATATATATACACGACAAACACTGCTCTGCTGCACATCACACTGTATACAGCCTCTCTCTCTCTCTCTCTCTGTATATATATATATATATATATATACATACACGACACACAGCGCTCTGCTGCACATCACAGTGAATACAGCCTATATATATATATATATAGTGAGGTACTGAGGGGCGTAGTGGTGGATGGTCGCTACGTCGCCCCTCGGTTCCGTTATTATGCATAAGGGGATTGGAGGTAGGTCACGTCCCGCTATTGGAGACGTAGGTAACCAGGAGCGTAATGTGGTTTCCAGCAAGTAGTTGCTTGAGATCTGTTCTTTAAAAATATCCGGGCCTGTTTTTTTTGGAATGGATGGCAGGTTGGTAGTGGGGCTGTTCATTCCACCTCCTCCACTCCAGGGTGTGGGCGAGGCCAATCAGCCCAGGTGCTGAGGCTGAGCCAGACTAAGGGTGCACATAAATAGCAGGTGCTAACATGGCTGCTGGACCCTGGCAGCCTGTGTGACCGGCTGGAGACAGAAGCCCTGCGGTACACTGCACCTGCTAAGTGCAATCTGATCAGGCCGGGAAGGCCTGATAGTGGGATTGTGGACTATTATTTGTTTGCCTGAAGCTAAGGCTTGGACTTTATGTTGCTGTTATAAAATAAACGCAGGTCACACCTGCTTTGGACTGCATCTGCTGGTGTTCCGCCTCTAAATATCACAAAACCCGAACGCTACCAAGCTATCACCCCACATATGGTGTTTGAGATGCGGGCAACGAGAGTAGACACCAGCAACCAACACTGCATATCCTGGATAAAAGCCGCTAGTGCCCTATCTAAAAAGACTGCTGTCATGGAGGACCTGGTGCGACAGATGGTGCAGGCCAATCTACAACAACAGGAAACCAATCGCCTCCTAATGGAGCAAATGGCAACCCTGTGAGAGGCCGTGGTGATGCAGCGGCCTGCGGTAACAGCGAGTCAGAGCACCCACCACCAGGGGGCCCAGGGCGGACCACTATCCGCAAGGGCTTCGGTTCAAGCTGCACTGCAGAAAATGACCACCCACGACGACGTGGAAGCCTACCTTCACGTCTTTGAGAGGGTTGCGGAACGTGAAGGGCTGCCCTCGGACCAGTGGGCAGATGTCGTGGCCCCTTTTTTGTCGGGGGAGGCCCAAAAAGCCTATTACGACTTGAGTGAAATGGACTCCCGTGATTACGCCAAACTGAGGGCTGAAATCCTGTCACGTCTGGGAGTCACCAGACAGGTGCATGCAGGCCGGGTACATGCCTGGAGGTACTCGGAGAGCCTACCACCGCGGTCCCAGATGCATGATTTGTTCCACCTTGTCTCCAAGTGGCTTTAGCCAGAGGACTGCATTTCTGCGCAGATGGTGGAGAGGGTCGTTGTGGATCTCTTCCACCATTCCTTGCCTTCGGAGGTACAGCATTGGGTGGGACAAGCCGGGCCGACTGACGCCAACCACCTGGTGAACCTAGTGGAGAGGTATTGCACCACTGAGGAGTTATTACAAACCTCTATGAGACGGGGCCGTACCAGAGATGAAAAGGGTCCCCAGCGAGATGGTAAGACGGTGCCATATTCTGCCCCCAGGGGGCCTGTGTGGAAGAAGGGAGGGTCTCCCTATATGCACGCCCTGCGCTACCCGCCGAAAACCTGTTCGAGGATGAGCCACAGGTGTGTGCGGTAAACATTGGGGACTTCCTCGTACAGGCTCTGTTGGACTCCGGGAGCCTTGTGACCCTGGTACATGGGTCATTGGTGAACTCAACCTCCTACAATGGAGGCCGGGTGGGTGTACTGTGTATCCACAGAGACACTCGGGAGTACCCCACCGCGACCGTACCAATAGCCACCCCGTGCGGCACCACTACCCATGAGGTAGGAGTGGTTAAGTCCCTCATGCACGAGGCCATAATCGGAAGGGACTTTCCACTGTTCTGGGCCTTGTGGAGGAAACGGACTTCCGTTAATAAGAATGTGATTGATAATGTTGTGTGTCAGGAGGTAAACCCTGAGCCGTATGACCCGGACCTGGCTGGGCCTGCATTCGGGGTGACCCTCGGGGACGATGACAATGGTCCCCTAGCTGTATTGGCTGGCGACACTGAAAGCCCGGCAGACATTCCTGCCATGCCGGAACGTGAGGTGTCCTGTGAAAATTTGGGGTCTGCTCAGATGAATGACCCCACGTTGATCAGAGCCCGGGAGGCCGTAACAAAAGTGAACGGGGTATCTCAAACTCCAGGTGGGAGTAAAGCATACCCGTATATGGCTGTGAATAATGACATGTTGTACCGAGTGGATAAAGTGCACGGGGAAGAACTGGAAAAGCTAGTGGTACCCCAACCTTATCGCCGGATAGTCCTCAACCTGGCACGTAAACATGTGCTTTGAGGTCATCTGAGGGCGGACAAACCCGCAAACGAGTGTTGCAACAGTTCTATTGGCCCGGGGTACATGAAGCTGTATTGCGCCTCATGCCCTATATGTCAATTGTCGGCCCCTAAACCTCATATCCATTGGTGCCCTTACCCATTATCGAGGTACCCTTCGACCGGATTGCCATGGATTTAGTCGGCCCAGTAGTGAAGTCTGCTAGGGAACATCAGTATATACTGGTCATTCTAGACTATGCCACGCGGTACCCGGAGGCAAATCCCCTGAGGAACACCTCCTCCAAGCTTATTGCCCGAGAGCTGTTCCAGATGTTCTCCCGCAGCGGTATTCCCAAAGAGATCCTTACTGATCAAGGAACTCCATTTATGTCGATATAATGAAAGAGATGTGTAAACTTCTAAAGATTAAGCAACTGCGTACCTCAGTTTATCACCCGCAAACTGACGGCCTGGTCGATAGGTTTAATAAAACTTTGAAGAGTATGTTAAAAAGGGTGGTCAGCCAAGATGGGAAGGATTGGGATTGTTTGTTGCCAGCCTTGATGTTCGCAATACGTGAGGTTCCTCAATCCTCCACAGGTTTTTCTCCGTTTGAACTACTGTATGGTAGACACCCACGCGGTCTCCTCGACCTCACCAAAGAAACTTGGGAAAGTGAACACATCCCCTACAAAAGTGTGGTAGAACACATTTCAGTAATGCAGGACAGGATAGCCGCTGTCATGCCAATTGTAAAGGAACACTTGGAACAGGCACAGGTGGCACAGAGTCGAGTCTATAACAGGTCGTCCAAAATCAGAACCTTTTGCCCGGGAGATAGGGTGTTAGTTTTGGTGCCTATAGTAGAGAGCAAGTTCTTAGCCAAATGGCAGGGGCCCTATGAGGTGCTGGAGCGCATAGGAGAAGTCAATAAAGTGTACCAACCTGGCAGGAGGAGACCGGAGCAAGTGTACCATGTGAATTTGCTCAAACCCTAGAAAGAACAAGAGTCTCCGGCAGCAGTAAATGCGCCGAGCAGCCAGGTTTTTGTGAAGTCCATGGACAAAGCGCCGGAAGTAGCTATCTCAGGGTCCCTATCTAAGGTACAGAAACAGGAGGCAAAGGAGTTGGTACTTCGAAACACGGATGTTTTTCGGAACTACCGGGACGTACATCAGTAATCAAACATGACATCGTCACGGAACCCTACATAAGGGTCCGGGTGAAACCCTACAGAATTCCTGAAGCACGTAGACAGGCCATATCAGAGGAAGTAAAGAAGATGTTGGACCTTGGGGTCATTGAGGTGTCAAAAAGTGAATGGTCTAGTCCCATTGTCCTGATTCCTAAGCTCGATGGCTCCCTGAGGTTTTGCAGCGACTTCAGGAAATTGAATGAAGTCTCTAAATTTGACTCCTACCTGATGCCCCGAGTAGATGAGCTAATAGAACGGCTAGGACATGCTCAAGTCCACCAGTCACTGCCCTGCCCAAGTCCACCAGTCACTGCCCTGCCCAAGTCCACCAGTCACTGCCCTGCCCATGTCCACCAGTCACTGCCCTGCCCATGACCACCAGTCACTGCTCTGCCCATGTCCACCAGTCACTGCCCTGCCCATGTCCACCAGTCACTGCCCTGCCCATGTCCACCAGTCACTGCCCTGCCCATGTCCACCAGTCACTGCCCTGCCCATGTCCACCAGTCACTGCCCTGCCCATGTCCACCAGTCACTGCCCTGCCCATGACCACCAGTCACTGCCCTGCCCATGACCACCATTCACTGCCCTGCCCATGTCTAGCAGTCACTGCCCCGCCCATGACCACCAGTCACTGCCCCACCCATGTCCACCAGTCACTGCCCTGTCCTTGTCTACTAGTCACATTGACAGCTATGTGCACCAGTTCCTCCCCTCCAGTGTCTTTGTGCTGTTAGCGCCTCCTTCACCCATCGGCCTTTAGTGAGTAGAGCTCTGCAGGTCAGGTGATGCAGCAGTGACATCACCTGACCAGCTGTGCAGCACTCACTAGAGGCCACCAGGTGAAGGAAGCACTAACAGCACAAAGACATTGGAGATAAGGAAGTGGTCATCATGTGTATTGATCATACTGTGACTTCTGCAATGCGATTGGAGGATGAAGGCGGCACCTTGACTGGTGGACATGGGCAGCAAAGTGACCCTGTAGCATGCACCTCTCTCGACTGTACTGAACCGGTGGCATTAGTGATGATGGTTGTTTTCCTTAGTGACTGTGAATCTCCATATGTCCTTCCCTGTCACTGTCCTGTGGTGTAATTCCATCCTGTGTGAAAGGTCCCCATCAGTAATTCCACTGCCTGTTGTTGTCACTGTGCTGCCCTTTAGGCCTCTTTCACATGGGCTACAAAATTGTGAGATTTTGTAGCGATGCGACAGCACTACAAAACGCATCTCTGTGAAGCTGATGGTTTCCAATGGGTTCTTTCAGGCCACAGAACATCTCATGTGAAAGAACCCATTGGAAACCATGATCTTCACATGCATGCCTTTCATAGTGCTGTTGCACTATGTGGTGTTACACGCGTCTGGTAGCCCCCTGGTTCATTTTTATGGCGAGCTGCTCCTTCGTAGCTTCACCTCTCACATCAGTAGTTTCCATGTCAGTTATTCAGTACGGTGCCATTTGTCCACTCACGGTACACTTTCACCGCAGCAACACGCAGACAGTTCATGAACTGTGCTGTTTGAGGAACACGCCACCCTCGGTCCGAAAACCAATAATCATCTGTTTTTTCAACTCGGATAGATCGCCCCTTTTACCCCTGACAACCGTGTGATATGTGAGCAGACGGCCTATCGCACACCTTATATACTCACCAAGCCCACCATACGTCACTTTCTTCATTGGCTACACGTCGCCGACGTCAGAGGAGGTGGTCGTAATCATGTGACTCCACTGTGTAGTTATTACAAAAATATGAAAAAAAAGATTGCGCCATTCAGACTCTTTCTTAATATATTTGTTATTAAACTGTATGTTGGTGACTGTAACGAAGTGAAGTATCTGTGGAACGTATGCGGGTTATTATAGACGATCTTCCAATGTGAAGCCGCCATAACTCCGCTTAATGACATTCAGATACAGAAATTTAATATCAGTGGAATCACGGCACGGATTTAATTTCTTATACTGCTGGGGTAAATTGTACGCTGCGCTGTGATTGGTTGGGCAGCAAAGACGTCTTACTGTTAGAAAGTTTTGCTAAATTAGGCCCAAAAAGATTTTCTCTGCCGTAGTCGTCGCTGAGACAAATGGCTGCCAACGAAGACAGGAGAACGTTTTGTGTCCTTAGTTTTCACCAGTCTGTTCTTTGAGTACAAGGTCCTTTTCAAACAAAGTTTAGTGAAGATCCACCAAGCGGGCGAACAATTCGTAAGGGATACTCCGATTTTAAAGAAAAATGTTGCATCTGTAAGCGAAAATCATCCAGTTGTCCATCGGTAAGCGAGGAAACAGCAGAGCATCCGGCAAGTCCTCAGAAATCCACCGTCAGAGTGAGCAAAGAACTGGACATCCCGCCGCTGACCGTGTGGGAGATTCAATCCAAACGTTTATGATGTCATCCCTGCAATTGTTACCGACCCTGAAACCAGGCGACAAAGCGCAGCGACGTTCTTTCTGCAAGAGTCTGTGAACTGTAATGGAAAGCAACAGTTTCATCGAGTCTTTAGTGGTAAAGCCATCTTCTACCTTCTGGGCAATAAATGTAATGCCAGAATCTGGGAGGGGAGACCCAGCTGTCTACGTGGAGCGTACGGGAGACTCCCCCGCCATTAGTGTATTCTGCGCTATAACTTACAAAAAGTGTATGGCCCCTTCTATTTCCATAAGGAAAAATCCTGGGGATTTAGTACTTGGACGCTACAGATATGGCTTCTGCCGCAGCCGGATCAGGGAATCTCAGATGTCATCTTCCAAAAGGACGGGGCACCCCCACCCCCCATTATCACAATGAAGTGAGAAGTGAGTGGTGACCACTAATCAGATGGATTGGCCGTGCAGGTGGTGAGGATAGTGAACTATTTTCTTCCTTCCTTCATGTTTCCCGACCCTTACACCTTTTGATTGTTTTTTCTCTGTGCAGTATTAGAGTCTACATTCCACCCATTAGGGGTGTAACTATAGGGGACCCTTAGGGGTCTCATAAGGCCTCCTTTCTCCATATAGTGAGCCCAGTACTATGAATAAAGCATTACAGTTGGGGGCTCTGTTATAGGTTTTGCATTAGGGCCCAGAAGCTTCACGTTACGCCTCTGCCACCCACCCTGAATGATCTGTGAGAGCACATCCCAGAAGCCATTGCATCAGTCAGTCGTGATCTGATACAACATGTATGGAAGAAACGGTACTGGTGCATTACGTCTCTATCGGAAGTATGGGTGGAGACACGGGTTAGCCAGATTGAGATGCAGGGGACGGGTAGGTGACACCCACAGGTGCTAATTGGCTGTGCTGCTGTCACTGTCTTGGCTTCCCTCTCCCCTGCCAACCCTGCTGCTGTAAGTGTTTCAGCGCTCTCAAACCTGTTGTCAGTGTACCCGCTAGCCCCTCCGGTGGCCCCCAGCCCATCCTGTCACTATTGTCCTCCCCGCCACCCTCCCATCTCTGCTCCAGGCCCCGCTGTCACAGTGCTCGGCGCCCTGTCATGTGTCTGCTCATGGCCCCGCACTCAGTTTCCCTGCCGGCCTTCTCCATGTGCTCTTGTCTCAGCTGTCCCTCTCCTCCTCCCAGTCTCCTCTCTGTGCTCCTGTCTCGACTGTAACTCTCCTCCCTGCCGGCCTCAAATATATGGATGGATGGATTCCGGCTCACACCTCCGTCCCCCGCCGGGTCTCTGCTGCTGTTTTCAGCCGCTGTGTGCCGGGTGTCAGCCACCACTGCTGTCTTGTAGATGAATGGGTCGATGGGGAAGTCAGCCGATGTACGGCAAGTAACCACAGGGACAGGACAGCAGAAACCAGCAACCAATCGGCAGCTAGGGGTGTGACCGGGCCGTTACCTCTAGCTAAGACCGGTCAACCCCTAGCTTCCAGTGGAGACATAATGCATCAGTACCGGAAGGAACTTAACTACAGGCTCCATGTTTTTCCAGTGATGATTGTGGCCAACGCTGATCCCTTCTGAGGGGAAAACATTTTTGAAGTTGCGCAACAAAACTTTTTGAGTTTCTGTTTCCATCATTATCAAATTTCTGTATCTGAGTGTCATTAGATGTGTGTTAGAATTAGGCGTCCTCCTTTACAGTGCTGCATTGTTCCTCCTCTAGGTGGCGATAGAGTATGTATATATACATGAAAGGAATTTTTTTATTAGCTGTCTATCTATAAAGAGATTCCTTCGCACGTTTTTTGCATTCATGGTTTTGTTTCTGACCTGGATCCATAGAATTAATCCTTCTGTTTCTGACAGCTCTTTGCGGCTATATATGTAAATGCGGAGCTCGCTTGTTACGGTCTATAAACTTCAAAAACGCACAAGACGTAAAGCTTCTTCTTGTTACCATATTTTGAGCTGATATTTTTATATCGGACGAACTTATGACTTTGGACTTCATCGTACTTTGTCAGGCATAAAAAGGACTCTCTAGTTTATAAAACCCCTTATTTATCCAACCTATTAGACAATTCGGGGTTAATAGAGGGGGGTCCTCTGTTCAGGATGTTCACTATAAAGATCGTCTCTAAGGCCAGCTGTACACGGACGCAGAGAATAGAACCCATGGAAGTCAATGGCTTTGTGCACGTTTCCATATTTTTGCACGCGCATTTCAAAAAAGGATACAACATTTCTATTTTATGGTATTTTTGTGCAACAGCGGGCCCCTTAGAAATCAATAGGGAGCTGCGCAATTGTGCGCAAAATACATAAGAACATGCGTGAAACACTGCGCAATTCCACTGAATAAAGAACAGATCTGGAGTTCATTAGACGGATTAGCCATTTCAATTGGTGTGTTTGTGTCCTGCGCGCAAAAAGAACATGCCCTGCGGGCAGAAAAAGTACAATACAATACGCCAACAAACGGGCAAAAAAGTTTCATATATAGAGCAAAAAGGTTGCGCTACGGTGTGTGCAGTTGCTCGTACGCTCGTGTGAAGCCACCTTAGTGCTCATTCACATGAGTGTATTGTCGCATTTTCTCGTATTTTCGCCAGTTGCCAATATATTAACTGCATGGGCACTGCTTAGTAAGGCACGGAAAAAAAATCGCAAGTAGGCCCAATTGATGTCAGAACTGTCCAAATCCAGTGAACACACCCATAAAAAGGTCACAGGGTTGGCCGGATGCCATTTAGTGGGACATATTGTGCTTGCTACATTGTTGTGAGAGAGTGCTCACTCCTTCGGACATGTCTTTTGCCAAAGAGGATGATCTGTTGGCTTGGCTGCTATCTCAGGGATTTGGAGAGCCGTGTGAGACACTAGAGGAGGAACTTAAAAGAAAGAAGTTCTGGATTCACCCACTGGTGTCACAGTGTGGACATTAGCGCCATTTCAACTGCCTTTACGCTGACTTGAGGCGTATGCAGAGAAATTCACCACCTTTTGTTGGCCATCATGTCCGATTGTCTTCTGGTCTCACATATGCCAATACCTACATGCATCGGTATATATTTCCTGAGGAACATTTGCCGGTCACCCTACGGTAAGTACACCACCTGTTGTCTTTACTTTTGATATGTCTCCTAAATACTTTTTTGTGAAGTGTTTTTGGGGGTGTTGCTGGGTTTTCTTTTTGTTTGCGTTCCTTGAACACTGGGAATTAATTCACATCTCTGCATTTTGAGTTCCTGCTGGGTATCTCTACGATAATGAGGATCATCAGGAAGATCTGCAACGTTATTTGGCAGCATCTGAAGATGTCGGTGATGCCTCCGTCCTCTTGTCAAAACTGGATGGACATCCCTGAGGGATTTCAGGCTGCCGCGCAATTTTGAAACTCCCAAAAGGTACAGGACAGCAAACACATTTGTGTGAAGAGGCCACCGCACTCAGGGTCCGGATAGTTCAATTACAGGCAGTATTTCTCGGTAGTGCTGTTGGCTGTTGCTGATAGTAGCCATCGTTTTATGATTGTGGATATCACGGCCTATGGAAGTGCTGCGGATGCTCGCACTTTCAGGACTTCCAGAAGTGGTCAGCGCTTCTTTACACCCAGCTATCCCTCCTTAGAGCCATGCATCTTTCCTGGTGCTTCTGGCCCACCAGCCCCATTCGTTATTGTGATGGATGAGGGCTTTGGCCCGACCAAGCACGTTCTGCTCCCCTTTGTCCGCACAGATTTGGACCCCAGAAGGTGCATCTATAATTACCGTCTCACATGGGCCCCGCATTGCAACAAGTGTGCTTTTGGCATTCTTCCAGCAAGTGGAGAGTATTCCAGAGCAGACTGCAGACAGATCCCGAGAACATGTGTGCCACAATTAAAACTAAAAAAAGTTTGTTACAGTGTCACCAGTAGAGCAAAATGTGATTGTTCTCAGCAAGAGAAACCAAGGAATCTTGTAGATATGAGACCTTTTAATGGCTAACAAAAATACATAATGTTACAGCGAGCTTTCGGACTTCCTCCAAGTCCTTCATGAAAGCATTATGGTTAGAGATGAGCGAGCACCAAAATGCTCGGGTGCTCGTTACTCGGGACGAAATTATCGCGATGCTCGAGGGTTCGTTTCGAGTAACGAACCCCATTGAAGTCAATGGGCGACTCGAGCATTTTTGTATTTCGCCGATGCTCGCTAAGGTTTTCATGTGTGAAAATCTGGGCAATTCAAGAAAGTGATGGGAACGACACAGCAACGGATAGGGCAGGCGAGGGGCAACATGTTGGGCTGCATCTCAAGTTCCCAGGTCCCACTATTAAGCCACAATAGCGGCAAGAGTGGGCCCCCCCCTCCCAAAAACTTTTACTTCTGAAAAGCCCTCATTAGCAATGCATACCTTAGCTAAGCACCACACTACCTCCAACAAAGCACAATCACTGCCTGCATGACACTCCGCTGCCACTTCTCCTGGGTTACATGCTGCCCAACCGCCCCCCCCTCCCCCCCACAGCGCACACCAAAGTGTCCCTGCGCAGCCTTCAGCTGCCCTCATGCCACACCACACTCATGTCTATTTAGAAGTGCGTCTGCCATGAGGAGGAACCGCAGGCACACACTGCAGAGGGTTGGCATGGCTAGGCAGCGACCCTCTTTAAAAGGGGCGGGGCGATAGCCCACAATGCTGTACAGAAGCAATGAGAAATATAATCCTGTGCCACCGCCATCAGGAGCTGCACACGTGGGCATAGCAATGGGGAACCTATGTGCCACACACTATTCATTCTGTCAAGGTGTCTGCATGCCCCAGTCAGACCGGGCTTTTTAATTCATAGACACAGGCAGGTACAACTCCCTATTGTGAAGTCCCTGTGGACCCACAGCATGGGTGGCTCCCTGGAGCCCACCGGCGGAACATAAAAATATCCCATTGCAGTGCCCAACACAGCTGAGGTAGTAATGTCGTGCTTAATGCAGGTGGGCTTCGGCCCACACTGCATGCCCCAGTCTGACTGGGGTTCTTTAGAAGTGGACACATGCAGTTACAACTCCCTGTGGACCCACAGCATGGGTGGCTCCCTGGAACCCACCGGCGGTACACAAAAATATCCCATTGCATTGCCCAACACAGCGGATGTAACGTCAGCTGTAATGCAGGTGGGCTAAAAATTAATTTGATTACACTGTAGGCGAGGGCCCACAAAAATTGCTGAATCAACAGTACTAATGTACATCCCAAAAATTGGCCATGGCCAGCCAAGAGGGCAGGTGAAACCCATTAATCGCTTTGGTTAATGTGGCTTAAGTGGTAACTAGGCCTGGAGGCAGCCCAGTGTAACGAAAAAGTGGTTCAAGTTAAAGTTTCAACGCTTTTAAGAGCATTGAAACATATAAAAATTGTTTAGAAAAATTATATGAGTGAGCCTTGTGGCCCTAAGAAAAATTGCCCGTTCGGCGTGATTACGTGAGGTTTCAGGAGGAGGAGCAGGAGGAGGAGGAGGAATATTAGACACAGATTGATGAAGCAAAAATGTCCCTGTTTTGGATGGTGAGAGAGAACGATGCTTCCATCCGCGGGTGCAGCCTACGTATTGCTTACGTATCGCTGCTGTCCGCTGGTGGAGAACAGAAGTCTGGGGAAATCCAGGCTTTGTTCATCTTTATGAGTGTAAGCCTGTCGGCACTGTCGGTTGACAGGCGGGTACCCTTATCCGTGATGATTCCCCCAGCCGCACTAAACACCCTCTCCGACAAGACGCTAGCCGCAGGACAAGCAAGCACCTCCAGGGCATACAGCGCGAGTTCAGGCCACGTGTCCAGCTTCGACACCCAGTAGTTGTAGGGGGCAGAGGCGTCACGGAGGACGGTCGTGCGATCGGCTACGTACTCCCTCACCATCCTTTTACAGTGCTCCCGCCGACTCAGCCGTGACTGGGGAGCGGTGACACAGTCTTGCTGGGGAGCCATAAAGCTGGCAAAGGCCTTGGAGAATGTTCCCCTGCCTGCGCTGTACATGCTGCCTGATCTCCGTGCCTCCCCTGCTACCTGGCCCTCAGGACTGCGCCTTCTGCCACTAGCGCTGTCGGCTGGGAATTTTACCATCAGCTTGTCCACCAGCGCCCTGTGGTATAGCATCATTCTCGAACCCCTTTCCTCTTCGGGAATGAGAGTGCAAAGGCTCTCCTTATACAGTGGATCGAGCAGTGTGTACACCCAGTAATCCGTAGTGGCCAGAATGCGTGTAACGCGAGGGTCACGAAAAAGGCATCCTAACATGAAGTCAGCCATGTGTGCCAGGGTACCTGTACGCAACACATGGCTGTCTTCACTAGGAAGATCACTTTCAGGATCCTCCTCCTCCTCCTCTTCCTCCTCCTCAGGCCATACACGCTGAAAGGATGACAGCCCAGCAGCATGTGTACCCTCACCAGTGGGCCAAGCTGTCTCTTCCCCCTCCTCCTCATCCTCCTCATGCTCCTCCTCCTCCTCCTCAACGCGCTGAGATATAGACAGGCGGGTGCTCTGACTATCCAGCGACATACTGTCTTCCCCCGGCTCTGTTTCCGAGCGCAAAGCGTCTGCCTTTATGCTTTGCAGGGAACTTCTCAAGAGGCATAGCAGAGGAATGGTGACGCTAATGATTGTAGCATCGCCGCTCACCACCTGGGTAGACTTCTCAAATTTTCCAAGGACCTGGCAGATGTCTGCCAACCAGGGCCACTCTTCTGTAAATAATTGAGGAGGCTGACTCACACTGTGCCGCGCAAGTTGGAGTTGGTATTCCACTATAGCTCTACGCTGCTCATAGAGTCTGGCCAATATGTGGAGCGTAGAGTTCCACCGTGTGGGTACGTCGCACAGCAGTCGGTGCACTGGCAGATTAAACCTATGTTGCAGTGTCCGCAGGGTGGCAGCGTGCGTGTGGGATTTGCGGAAATGTGCGCAGAGCTGGCGCACCTTTCCGAGCAGGTATGACAAGTGGGGGTAGCTTTTCAGAAAGCGCTGAACCACCAAATTAAAGACATGGGCCAGGCATGGCATGTGCGTGAGGCTGCCGAGCTGCAGAGCCGCCACCAGCTTACGGCCGTTGTCACACACGACCATGCCCGGTTGGAGGCTCAGCGGCGCAAGCCAGTGGTCGGTCTGCTCTGTCAGACCCTGCAGCAGTTCGTGGGCCGTGTGCCTCTTCTCTCCTAAGCTGAGTAGTTTCAGCACGGCCTGCTGACGCTTGCCCACCGCTGTGCTGCCACGCCGCGTGACACCGACTGCTGGCGACGTGCTGCTGACACATCTTGATTGCGAGACAGAGGTTGCGTTGGAGGAGGAGGAGGGTGCTTTAGTGGAGGAAGCATACACCTCCGCAGATACCACCACCGAGCTGGGGCCCGCAATTCTGGGGGTGGGTAGGACATGAGCGGTCCCAGGCTCTGACTCTGTCCCAGCCTCCACTAAATTCACCCAATGTGCCGTCAGGGAGATATAGTGGCCCTGCCCGCCTGTGCTTGTCCACGTGTCCGTTGTTAAGTGGACCTTGGCAGTAACTGCGTTGGTGAGGGCGCGTACAATGTTGCGGGAGACGTGGTCGTGCAGGGCTGGGACGGCACATCGGGAAAAGTAGTGGCGACTGGGAACCGAGTAGCGCGGGGCAGCCGCCGCCATCATGCTTTTGAAAGCCTCCGTTTCCACAAGCCTATACGGCAGCATCTCTAGGCTGATCAATTTTGCAATGTGTACGTTTAACGCTTGAGCGTGTGGGTGCGTGGCGTCGTACTTGCGCTTGCGCTCAAACTGTGGCACTAGCGACGTCTGGACGCTGCGCTGAGAGACATTGCTGGATGGGGCCGAAGACAGCGGAGGTGAGGGTGTGGGTGCAGGCCAGGAGACGGTAGTGCCTGTGTCCTCAGAGGGGGGTTGGATCTTAGTGGCAGGTTGGGGCACAGGGGGAGAAGCAGTGGTGCAAACCGGAGGCGGTGAACGGGCATCGTCCCACCTTGTGGGGTGCTTGGCCATCATATGCCTGCGCATGCTGTTGGTGTTGGCTCCCCAGCTGATCTTGGCGCGACAAAGGTTGCACACCACTGTTCGTCGGTCGTCAGGCGTCTCTGTGAAAAACTGCGACACCGTAGAGCACCTCGGCCTCTGCAGGGTGGCATGGCGCGAGGGGGCGCTTTGGGAAACAGTTGGTGGATTATTCGGTCTGGCCCTGCCTCTACCCCTGGCCACCGCACTGGCTCGGCCTGTGCCCACACCCTCACTTGGCCCTCCGCGTCCTCGCCCGCGTCCACGTCCTCTAGGCCTACCCCTACCCCTCAGCATGCTGTATTACCAGTGATTTGATTTCCCAGGCAGGAAAGAAATTGGCGCAAGGCTGCACTCAACCGTAGCTGGTTGCGTCTGATTTTTTTACGTTCTCCACGCAGCACACACGTACCCAGAGCCCTTAGGACTGACACAGGCTGCGCAAATATACTTTCTTCCCTTTTGTTTAAAAGGATAGGCCCACTGCGTCTATTCACTGAATAATAAGTTTAATAACTGTGTTGCGGCCCTGCAAAAGTGTCACAGAACTTTACTGTTGCAGAGTTACTAACTGTGGCAGAGCAGGTATTTCCCAGGCAGGAAAGAAATTGGCGCAAGGCTGCACTCAACCGCAGCTGGTTGCGTCTGATTTTTTTACGTTCTCCACGCAGCACACACGTACACGGAGACCTTAGGACTGACACAGGCAGGGCAAATAGAATTTTTTCCCTGCTTTTTACAAGGAACACCCACACTGCGTGTATTCAATGAATAATGTATGTCTTCTGGCCCTGCCTACACAATTCTATCCCTGTAGTATTAATGCCGGGTGCAATGCTCTGCACAGCCGGTTTTGAGAAAAAAAAAAAAAATGCAACACTGCTAACAGCAGCCTGGACAGTACTGCACACGGATAGATGTGGCCCTAGAAAGGACCGTTGGGGTTCTTGAAGCCTACACTAACTCCTAACACTCTCCCTGCCTAACCCCCACTTCTGTCCCTATTGCAGGGCGCAATGCTCTGCAGATCCAATTTTGGGGAAAAAAAATAAAAATACAGTGCTAACACAGTACTGCACACTGTTAGATGTGGCCCTGAGAAGGACCGTTGGGGTTCTTGAAGCCTACACTAACTCCTAACGCTCTCCCTACAGCAGCTCCGGCACCAGCAGCACTGTCCCTCAGCTATCTCACAACGCATCTGAGGCGAGCCGCGGGAGGGGCCGATTTATATACTCGGGTGACATCAGATCTCCCCAGCCACTCACAGCAGGGGGGTGGTATAGGGCTTGAACGTCACAGGGGGAAGTTGTAATGCCTTCCCTGTCTTTCAATTGGCCAGAAAAGCGCGCTAACGTCTCAGAGAGGAAACTGAAAGTAACCGGAACACCGCGTGGTACTCGTTACGAGTAACGACCATCCCGAACACCCTAATATTCGCACGAATATCAAGCTCGGACGAGTACGTTCGCTCATCTCTAATTATGGTCACTCCGTCTCCAAGAAAAAATGTAATAAAAAGTAATAAAAAAAGTTATATGCGCTTCCTATTGGTACCGAATAGAGATGAGCGAACGTACTCGTTTAGGGCTATTTCGCAATCGAGCATCGCTTTTTTTGAGTAACTGCCTACTCGGGTGAAAAGATTCGGGGGGCGCCGGGGGTGAGCGGGGAGTTGCAGAGGGGAGTGGGGGGAATGAGACAGAGTTCCCCAACTGCTACCCCCTGCTCCACCATGCCGCCCCCCGGCGCCCCCCGAATCTTCATATAGCTACGTTTCTAAATAAAAGAGTTACAATTTTTAAAAGTGAGGAGGAAAAAACAAAAATGAAAAAAAAGGGCCACGTTCTTAGGGCTCAGTCAGAAGGGCGTTTTTTTGCGCAAAACACATGCGCACATGAATTCGCATGACCGAAGCGGGCGTCGCGCTGAAAAAAATTCACTTGGCTGCATTGAAAATTCACACATAAAGTGTGGTGCCCGCTATCCCCTGCTGTGGCTCTGACAGCTGCAGCAGGGGATTCCTTGGATGTGAAACCCTTGGATACTGTCACATCCAGGGATTTCACCTTGTGGTCAATGGGGCCGGTGGCAGCAGCAGTGGCCCCACGGACATACAGAGAAGATCACAATACTCTACCACAGCATTGTCACAGTGTCCAGTAACAAGGGGACTTCCCGCGGGGATGAAGAATTCCCCTGCCACAGCTATCACAGCTGTGGCACAGGAGCGCAATGTTCTCCCTTTGCTTTCAATGGGGCCGGCGCTTTTGCAGCCCCATTAAAAACAATGGGCTGCCAGCAACCCCTGCAGTGGTTTTCAGGGAAGGGCTTTAAATATAAGAATGTATTAAAAAAATATATACTCACCTCTCTGCCGCAGCCATGGCTCAGGCGCGTCTACCTGCTTGATCTCCTGAACTGCTCTGAAGAGCTTTCAGCAGGCGGGGATTTAAAATCCCCACCTGCTGAAAGAGCTGCCTCCGATTGGCTGAGCGCAGAGACCAATCACAATCTTTAGAGCAGTTCAGGAGGACAAGCAGGTAGACGCGCCTGAGCCCCAGGAGCAGCGGAGAGGTGAGTATATATATATATATATATATATATATATATATATTTTTTTTTTTAACACATTCTATGGATGATTTTCAGGGAGGAGCTTATATTTAAAGCCCTTCCTCAAAAAATCACTGCAGGGATTCCTGGCAGCGTGTTGCTTTCAATAGGTCTGCAGAAGCGCCGGCCCCATTGAAAGCAATGGGAGAATATCGCGCTTCTGTGCCACAGCTGTGGCAGGGGAATTCTTCATCCCTGTAGGGGTTCACCTTGTCACTGGACAGTGTGACAATGCTGTAATAGTGTTCAGTGATGAGGGGACTCCCCGCGGAGATGAAGAAATCGTCGGCCACAGCTGTCACCGCTGTGCCAGAGGATCGCAATCTTCTGTGTATGTTGTCAATTAGGCCGCCACTGCTGCCGCCGGCCCTAATAACCACAAGGTGAAACCTCTGGATGTGACAGCATCCAGGGGTTTCACATCCAAAAAATCCTGAATGCAGTTACCTGCTTTTTTAAATCTGCCGCCCTATCTTTACCGGTGCAAATTTTTGTGTGCAGGTAAAAATCGCACATGTGAACTCTGCCGTTGAAAAGCATTGGTTCTAATAGATGCGAATCGCAAACTTAAAAAAAACATGCGCAGCAAAAAACGCCCGTCTGACTGAGCTCTTAAGGGGTTAAAAAAAATATTTGAAAGCAGTGTCTGTATTTTTAATTGTTTTAGCCTTTCTTTCAAGGGATTGAAAATAATGTTCTCCGTGGCAGTACTGTCTTTTTTTAAAACAACATCCAATCTGGGAGGCTTTAAGGACTCTTGTCTTTAATTGCCCACATTTTTATGATGCTGGGCACGCCACAAGCTTAACAAAATGTATCATACACAACTCTCTTCACCTCCCCGGAGCGCAGCAGGGCTTTATTGGTATGATGAGAGTTGAGTCAAATTTACCGTGGGCACAGCCAGTTTTGGTATTGAAGACAAAAATGCTTGAAATGCAAAGAAACCTTTCTTGTATGTTATCAGACAAAACAAACATCACTTCCAGCAAAAAAACACAATTTAGTCTTTTTTTTTTTTTTGGAAGCCAAAACATTTCAAACAGATAACAAGCGCCTTATGCGCCAACTATATGGGACTTCTTAAAAAACAAGATTACAAACGAGGTACTTGGTGCACCACTAGATAGCTGGGAAGACACCCCACTTGGTCCAGGTAGAGGATGTCCCTCGGTAGCATTTCCTCAGGATTGCTGAGGTTAGTTTCATAGTCCATGAACAGTGGTAGGGCTAGCGGAGTGGCAGGTGGGGCCGGTGTGTCCTGGCGACAGCTGGATTGGCGATGTTAGTTTATCCGCCACTGATCAAGAGAAAAAAGTCAGTAATCAGAGCTCTTCGGGGGTGTATGCATCGAAAATGGTTGCAAATACTGACTACATTGGGATAACATATCTGTCCTCCAGCTTACCCAAATTGTTGGCAATTGTTTTGCCATATATGTCTACTCAGTCATCTTTGCTTCTGGTCTGCAGGTATTCGAGGACATCTCGATCTACCTGCACTCCAGGTGTTGTTGCCCTTTTTTGTCCTCACTGCTGGGAGGAGGCTGAAGATCTGGCCATTTCTTCTACTTCCGTTGAAGTGCTGGACGTGGATGCTCTCCCCCCCCCCGTTGGCCAAGAGGACCGCTTTCACCTGTTACAAATGATGGGGATCCTGGTGAACCACTTTCTTGTTCTATGAATCAAGAATACAAAGGGTTAAGAACCAGCAGCAAAGTCATGCTTCCGAAAATACGCTCCACAAAGATGCCACCGCGCCATTTATCCTGCTTTACAGCTAAAATACATACTTGGTGTCTGTAAAAGGCATTCTGCTAGGAAGGCTGCTGGACACAAAATGACTGATTTTCTCTCTCTGTTTGGGAAGTCCATGAGGGCACGTAGAGCGGATCTCTCATGGTTTGTTCCACAAAGCAAGTAGGCCGATTGATCCGCAGTTGAAAAGGTCAGATATTCAGTCATTTTGAAATCTTTTTAAAAGAATTGAGTCACAAAAAAACAAAACACGTTCCACTTCCAGGACAAAACATTAAATGCCCGAGATAGATATAGGGACGCTCAGACCAACCCACAGCGCCATGTTTTGGTTGGGCCCTATATTTACATCAACTTTGGTTCCCCAATCTAAATTATGCCCCATCTAAAAGCCGGGCAGCTAAGCAAAAACCGAAACGGACCCCAATATAGTCAGTGGGGTCCTTCGTAAACTGAATGATGAAGGGGAAGTAAGCGAATTCCTGTTCGTTGTTCATTCGCAGCATGCATTTACACTGACCGATAACACTGTGCAGCATTTTCTTAACAGAACGTAATTGATATGTTCCTGTAAAATTAAAACCTGCTGATTACACTGCTAGCAAGTCTTCTTTAACCCCATAGTGACCAAGCATTTTTTTTTTGTTTTAAAAAATTTAAAAAATTGTAACTCCTCTATTTATCCACCAATGTAGCTATTTGAGAGCTTCTTTTTTGCGGGACGGGTTGTATTTTTCAATGGTGCTATTTAATGTACCATGTAATATACTGAAAAACTTTTAAAAAGTTCTAAGTGGAGTAAAATGAAAAAAAACCCCACGAAATTCCACCATCTTTCGTTGCATTCTTGTTTTAACGGCTCACAAACTGCAACAAAAATGACCTGATAACTTTATTCTGTGGGTCGGTACGATTACTACAATACCAAACTTATGTGTTTTTTTTTGCTGTATTACTTAAATTTAAAAAAAATATATTTTCTGCCGCCATCTTCTGCGCGCAATAACTTTTTTATTTTTTCGTCCACATAGTTATGCCAGCGCTCTTCTCTTGCGAGACATCCTGTAGTTTGCATTAGTACCATTTTGGAATACAAACGACTTTTTGATCACTTTTTATTGCATTTTTTCTTGAAGACAGAGTGACCAATAAAGCGCATTTCTGGCATTCTTAATTTTTTTTCCAGACGGCGTTCACCGTGCGGAGTAAATAATGCAGCACTTTGATAGATTGGACTTTTACGGATGCAGCAATACCAAACATGTATTTTTGTTTTATGATTTTGATTCCTTTGTTTAGCCTAACCAATGACCTCTAAAAACACAGTTCATTGATTACAACTTACTGGTGGGTGATCCGCAGTGTTTCTGCCACATGGAAACACACCTTATATGTTACATAAACCTACCCTTATATTGTTCAGTCAGCGCGCGGTGTGTAACAGTGGTTGCCAAGTAGTTGAGCAATCACTTTTGTTATTCTTTTTATTAAGCAAGGTAAATGGTGAGTCGACTGGACTAATTGTATGGGCAGATTTCCAAAAACTACAATACAACAGCAATTGGATTACATTATTCCTCATAATTAGAAAACTTTACATGGCAGAAAAAACTGATATCATATTTGAATTCAGCGCACTAAAGTTACTATGAGCCGCCAAACTGCTTAACAGTTACAAAAATTGCGAATTATCGGCCCGTGTAAAAGGGCCCTAAGAGGACATGAATACAACTGGGCTTATTTGGTCAACATAATAGGGAGGGGCGGGGGACTAGGCCAGGGGATTTGGTATGCTTCCCTGAAGAGGTGCGTTTTTAAGGCATGTCTGAAATTTCGTGCATCGGGAATTGTCCGGATGCCTTGGGGTAGAGCGTTCCAGAGGATGGGTGCTGCTCTGGTGAAGTCCTGTAGGCGAGCATGAGAGGTTCGTATTACAGGGGTGTTTAGTCTGAGGGTGTTAGCCGATCGGAGTGAGCGGGCTGGGTGGTGTACTGACAGTAGGGAGGCGATGTATGGTGGTGTACTGACAGTAGGGAGGCGATGTATGGTGGCGCAGCGCCATGCAGAGCTTTGTGGGTGAGGTAGAGGAGTTTAAATTTAGTTCTGCAGTGGATGGGCAGCCAATGCAGCGACTGGCATAATGCAGAGGCGTCTGAGTAACGACTGGATAGAAAAATGAGCCTAGCTGCTGCATTTAGTATGGATTGGAGTGGAGCGAGTCTGGTGCGGGGGAGGCCAATGAGTAGCGAGTTGCAGTAGTCAAGCCGGAAGTGGATGAGGGCAACCACGAGTGTCTTCAGCGTGTCCGTGGTTAGGAACGGACGTATTTTAGCAATATTTCTGAGGTGCATGTGTCATGTTTGGGCCAGAGATTGGATATGGGGGGTAAAGGAGAGGTCAGAGTCCAGTGTGACCCCAAGGCAGTTGGCATGCCGTCTGGGGGTTATGATGGTGCCAGACACTGGAATGGAGATGTTTAAGGGAGGTCGGTTAGAAGGTGGAAAGACAAGGAGGTCAGTTTTAGAGCGGTTTAGTTTGAGAAAAAGGGAGGACATAGTGTTGGAGACAGCGGACAGACTGTCGGTGATATTTTGGAGAAATGGTCCAGAGATCTCACGAGAGGAGGTGTATAGTTGGGTGTCATCAGCGTAGAGATGGTATTAGAGGCCGAATTGGTGAGTATTTGTCCAATTGGGGCAGTATAGATAGAGAAGAGAAGGGGACCAAGGACTGAGCCCTGGGGTACCCCGACAGCGAGAGGAAGTGGAGCAGAGATAGAACCAGCAAAGGAAACACTGAAAGAGCGGTCAGAGAGGTAGGAAGAGAACCAGGAGAGAGATCAGTGTGCTTTAGACCAAGATAGTGGAGCAGAGTGAGAAGGAGGTTATGGTCGACAGTGTCAAATGCTGCAGACAGGTCAAGGAGGATTAGTAGAGAGTAATCACCTCTCACCTTTGCAGTCATCAGGTCATTTGTTACTTTTGTAAGGGCAGTTTCGGTCGAGTGTAGAGAGCGGAAACCAGACTGGAGGGGGTCGAGGAGTGAGTTGTCAGAGAGAAAGCGAGTAAGGCGGGAGTAGACCAGGCGTTCCAGTAATTTGGAGAGG
This sequence comes from Eleutherodactylus coqui, assembly GCF_035609145.1. Classification (NCBI taxonomy): domain Eukaryota; kingdom Metazoa; phylum Chordata; class Amphibia; order Anura; family Eleutherodactylidae; genus Eleutherodactylus; species Eleutherodactylus coqui. The sequence continues at coordinate 125,964,792 of NC_089848.1, forward strand.
AAGGGGAGGTTTGAGACGGGTCGGGTCGGTAGTTGGCAGCATCAGTTGGGTCCAGGGTTGTTTTTTTAAGCAGAGGGGATATGATGGAGTGTTTAAATGAGGAGGGGAAAGTGACAGAGGTTAGGGAGAGATTGCAGATTGTGGTGAGGTGAGTAATGAGAGCTGGGGAAAGGGACCGGAGTACGTGAGAGGGTCGCTAGCGCAGGTGGCGGGGTGGGCAGCGGAAAGGAGCCTGGAGACTTCTTCCTCTGTCGTTGGTTCTAACGTAGAAAGTGAGTAGGTGTTGGTTGCAGTGCTGCCGAAACTGGGATCTGGAAACTGTTCTTTGGGGCTGAGGAGGGAATGGAAGGTCTCAAAGAGTTGTTTGGGGTTGTGGGATAGTGAGGAGACAAGGGAGGTGAAATAAACTTGTTTGGCAAGGTGAAGGGCTAGGTTATACGTTTTAAGCATGAATTTGAAGTGGAGGAAGTCTGCTGGCAGCTTTGACTTTCTCCACAGCCGCTCGGCGCACCTAGAGCACCGCCGGATGAAGCGCGTTTGGGACGTGAGCCAAGGTTGCCGTGGTCTGCGTTTGACGGCTCAAGTCATGGACGGTGCCACTTCATCCAGGGCATGACTGAAGGTGGTGTGGTAGTGTTCGGCTGCCAGGTTAGGGCAGGGAAGATAGGGGACAGGGAGGACTGAATGGTCTCGGGAAACTGTTTAGTGCGGACAGACTGGAGGTTCCTAGAAGTGCGATAGATAGGAGGGTCAGGAGAGATGCTAGGGTGCCTGATGGAGAAAGAGAGAAGGTTGTGATCTGAGAGTGGAAGGGGGGAGTTAGTAAAGTGAGAAGCAGAGCAGAGACGGAGGAAAACTAAATCGAGAGTGTTACCATCTCTATGAGTGGGGGAGTCAGAGATTAGCGATAGGCCAAGGGAGGAGGTAAGTGTTAAAAGCCGGGAGGCAGATAAGGAGCTGGGGTCCTTAGTAGGGATGTTGAAATCACCAAGGATGAGGGTTGGGATTTCACAGGATAGGACAGTGATGGGCAACCTTTTGAGCTCGGTGTGCCAAAATTTGACAAAAAACTGAGCATAACTCGGCCGGTGTGTCACTTCGGGAAAAAAAGCCATAAATTCGGGATATTTATAATTTAAATAACAAAATTAATTGTATTATTAATTGTAATGTATAACTGTATTTAGTAAACCTAAACACCCATAGCACAAGCCCTCGCCTCTCCTAGCCTCACCCTCACTCATCTTAGTAATGATGATCCCCAGCAGTGACAGTGCCCCCCCACAGCAGCCCCCAGCGGTGACAGCGCCCCCCAGCAGTGGCCCCCCCAGCAGCGACAGTGGCCCCCCACAGCAGCCCCCCCAGCAGCGACAGCGGACCCCCCCAGAAGCGACAGCGGACCCACCCAGCAGCGACAGTGGCCCCCACAGCAGACCCCCCCAGCAGCGACAGCGTACCCCCCAGCAGCAACAGTGGCCCCCACAGTGGACTCCGACAGCGGCCCCCCCAGCGACAGTGGACCCCCCAGCAGCGACAGTGGACCCCCCCAGCAGCGGCCTCCCAAGCAGCGACAGTGGACCTCCCAGCAGCGGCCCCCCAGCAGCGACAGCAGACTCCCCAGCAGCGACAGCGGACCCCCCCAGCAACGACAGTGGACCCCCCCAGCCAGGGGCGTAGCTAGAGGCTCATGGGCCCGGGTGCAAAAGTTTAGCTTGGGGCCCCCTTCCAGACCCGTCCACCCACCACTCCTTTTCACAGCTACTCCTTGTATATCACTTTTAGCTACATTACTGTTTTTTTTTAATGACCCATCAATGGATCATTAGTAATCAGGGGTTTTAGATTTTTAAAACATCCAGAGCACAAGCCTCAAGGCACGCTTTGCTTCCCCAAGAAAGAAAAAAAGAATTCTATATACACATACATACAGGCACACATACATTGGAGACAGCATAAGCTAACTTTTATAACATGTTAGGGCTCATGTGCACGCTCAGGTTTTCACCACGTATTATGCACACGTGGTAATCCCAGCATGCTCTCTTTCTCTGCGTACCAAGTAACCTGAGCCCTGTACACTTGTATGATACGCTGCCCATACACATTACATTGTTTCCATGTGCATTGTCACTCTAAACAGAGTGGGGAATTAGAAAAAGAATCCCCCTGTGCATGTGCAGCGCTACACAAAGCCATATGTGGTCCCTGCCGGCAGCGTGCACGGCTGGGAAATGTGTGACATGCTGGTGGTCTCCCACAGTGTTGTAGGCTTACGGCTGTGGCATTGAGCCCTTAGTCACCAATACAGCGGCTCGGTTCTAGCATACCTCTAATAGTGAAGTCAGGTGCCGCCTCGCAGAACCCCCCTCACTCACCCCCACTCCCCATCACACAGAACCCCCCTCACTCACCCCCACTCCCCATCACACAGAACACCCCTCGTCCCCCCCCACTCCCCATCACACAGAACACCCCTCACTCACCCGCACTCCCCATCACACACAGAACCCCCCTCACTCACCCCCACTCCCCATCACACAGAACCCCCCTCACTCACCCCAACTCCCCATCACACAGAACCCCCCTCGTCCCCCCCACTTCCCATCACACAGAACACCCCTCACTCGCCCCCACTCCCCATCACACACAGAACCCCCCTCACTCACCCCCACTCCCCATCACACAGAACCCCCCTCACTCACCACCACTCCCCATCACACAGAACCCCCCTCACTCACCCCCACTCCCCATCACACAGAACCCCCCTCACTCACCCCCACTCCCCATCACACAGAACACCCCTCGTCCCCCCCCACTCCCCATCACACAGAACACCCCTCACTCACCCGCACTCCCCATCACACACAGAACCCCCCTCACTCACCCCCACTCCCCATCACACAGAACCCCCCTCACTCACCCCAACTCCCCATCACACAGAACCCCCCTCGTCCCCCCCACTTCCCATCACACAGAACACCCCTCACTCGCCCCCACTCCCCAATCCTGGCTGCACACTGATATCACAGTGTGCGCCGGGATCGGTGCTGACATGCGTGTCATAGGTTCGCCATCACGGGGATAGGAAGTGGGGGAGCCAGGCAGCGAAGTGGTCTAGGAACAGGCTGGTGGGACCTGGGGGGCGGTAAATAACTGCGACATGCAGGGGCAGTGGGCAGAAGAGTCGCAGGGTGTGGACTTCGAAGGAGTGGAATGAAGCAAGGGAGCTGAGGGAATGACCTGGAAGGTACAGGTGGGTGAGAGGATGATGCCTACCCCTTTATATCTATCTATCTATCTATCTATCTATCTATCTATCTCATATCTATCTATCTGTATATATCTCTCTCTCATATCTATCTATCTATCTATCTATCTATCTATCTATCTATCTATCTATCTATCTATCTATCTATCTATCTATCTATCTCCTATCTATCTATCTGTATATATCTCTCTCATATCTATCTATCTCCTATCTATCTATCTCTCTCATATCTATCTATCTATCTATCTCTTATCTATCTATCTATCTATCTATCTATCTATCTATCTATCTATCTATCTATCTCATATCTATCTATCTGTATATATCTCTCTCATATCTATCTATCTCCTATCTATCTATCTCTCTCATATCTATCTATCTATCTATCTATCTATCTATCTATCTATCTATCTATCTATCTATCTCTCTCATATCTATCTATCTATCTATCTATCTAAGTAGGGAGGAAATGGTTGAGGAAGTAAGGGTGGCTTGGACCTTAGGAGGCAGTGATCATGCTATCCTTGAATTTTGGATAAAAAGGGGAGGAAGACCTGAGAAAACTCAGACCTCAAGGGTGGATTTCAGAAAGGCAGATTTCAATGAACTCAGAAAGAGGGTAGGAAGAATCCAATGGCCGGATGTTCTTAAGGACAGAAATGTCCAAGAAGGTTGGGAAATATTGCGTAATGAGATACTTAAAGTACAATCGTTAACAATCCCTAAAAGAAGGAAGAATGGGAAACCAGGATGAAAGAACGCAGAACTTGCATACATGCTAAAAACAAAGAAAATTATGTTTACCAACTGGAAAGAGGAGGGGGGATATCTAAAGAAGAATATAATGCGGTTTGCAGAAACTGTAGGGCAAGTGTCAGAAAAGCTAAAGCTAATAATGAATTGAGGCTTGCAACAGAGGCCAAAAGCAATAAAAAGTGATTTTAGCGGTATGTTAAAAGCAAAGTCAAAGATGCTATTGGATGCTTACAAGATGAAAATGGTGAAATGGTTAAGAATGATGTTGAGAAGGTCGAACTTTTAATTCCTATTTTGTATCTGTTTTCTCTCAGAATGTAGATGGAACATCAACTGATCTTCCCTGTGCTATTGGGAGAATAAAAGAATGCAAGCTATCTGTAAGCAGAGAGATGGTGAGGGAACATTTAGCTAACTTATAGGAGTCCAAGTCTCAAGGTCCAGATGAATTACATCCTAGGATACTAAAGGAAGCAGCGGAGGTAATTGCTGAACCACTTGCCATAATCTTCGAAAATTTCTGGAGAACAGGAGAAGTCCCAGAAGATTGGAAAAGGGCAAATGTTGTCCCTATCTTCAAAAAAGAGAAGAAGGTGGATCCAGGAAACTACAAGCCTGTGAGCCTGACTTCTATACCGGGAAAAATCTTTGAACAGATTATTAAACAGCATGTATGCAAGTACTTGGATGAAAATGGAACAATTAACCAGAGCCAGCAAGGGTTTGTAACAGACAAGTCATGCCAGACTAATCTAATTTCCTTCTATGATAATATCACTGACTGGGTTGATCAGGGAAATGTGGTGGATATAGTTTTTCTTAACCTTAGTAAAGCATTTCATAAAGTAGCTCATACCATACTTATTGAAAAAAATGACCAAATATGGGATTGACAAGGCAACTGTTAGGTGGATTCAGAACTGGCTGAGTGATTGTACTCAAAGAGTGGTCATAAATGGCTGCACATCCAAGAAGAATGTATCAAGTGGGGACCACAAGGCTCTGTCCTGGGCCCAGTGTTGGTCAACATTTTTATAAATGATCTAATGAAGGGAATTGATGGGAAACTGATCAAATTTGATGCTGACACAAAGCTAGAAGGATTAGCTAACACTGGGGAAGAGAGAGAGAGTATTGAAAAAGATCTAGAAAAGCTTGCACAGTGGGCGGCGACTAACAGAATGGCATTTAACAAGAAGAAATGGAAAGTCCTACATGTGGGCAAGAAAAATGAAAAAACACACACAGAATGGGAAGAATTGGGCTAAGCAGCAGCACATGTAAAAAAGACTTGGGTATACTAATAGATCATAGACTGAACATGAGTCAACAATGTGATGCAGCAGCCAAAAAGGTAAACACAATTCTGGGAGGTATTAAGAGAAGCATTGAATCTAGATCACGTGAGATCATTATCCCCCTCTACTCTTCCTTAGTCAGACCTTATCTGGAATACTGGGTCCAGTTCTGGACACCCCACTTTAACAAAGACATAGACAAACTGGAGCAAATTCAGAGAAGAGTTACCAAGATGGTGAGCGGTCTGCAAATCATGTCCTATGAGGAACGGTTAAAGGATCTGGAAATGTTTAGCTTGTAGAAGAGAAGGCTGAGAGGAGACTTAATAGCTGTCTACAAATATCTGAAGGGCTGTCACAGTGCGGAGGGATCAGCCCTATTCTCATCTGCACAAGGAAAGACTAGAAGCAATGGGATGAAACTGAAAGGGAGGAGACACAGATTAGATATTAGACAGTGAGGGTGATCAATGAGTGGAACAGGTTACCACGGGAGGTGGGGAGTTCTCCTTCAATGGAAGTGTTCAAACAGAGGTTGGACACATATCTGTCTGGGATGATTTAGTGATCCTGCACTGAGCAGGGGGTTGGACACGATAACCCTGGAGGACCCTTCCAACTCTACCATTCTATGATTCTATGACCATCACTATGATTCTAACTATCACATATCTATCTATTATCTATCTATCTATCTATCTATCTATCTATCTATCTATCTATCTATCTATCTATCTATCTCCTATCTATCTATCTCATATCTATCTATCTATCTATCTCATATCTATCTATCTATCTATCTATCTATCTATCTCCTATCTATCTATCTCCTATCTATCTATCTATCTATCTATCTATCTATCTATCTATCTATCCATCTCATATCTATCTATCTCCTATCTATCTATCTATCTATCTATCTATCTATCTATCTCCTATCTATCTATCTATCTATCTATCTATCTATCTATCTATCTATCTATCTATCTATCTCCTATCTATCTCCTATCTATCTATCTATCTATCTATCTATCTATCTATCTATCTATCTATCTATCTATCTATCTATCTCCTATCTATCTCATATCTATCTATCTATCTATCTATCTATCTATCTATCTCCTATCTACCTATCTCATATCTATCTATCTCATATCTATCTATCTATCTCATATCTATCTATCTATCTATCTATCTATCTATCTATCTATCTATCTATCTATCTATCTATCTATCTATCTATCTATCTATCTATCTCTGTAATATCTATCTCCTCCACCCTATTGCTGTCTACACTGAGGCTGGTGGTGTCTGTAGTTCAGCCGCAGTACGCTAACCATCCTTTCTCCGTACTCTCATCCTCGCTAGTCTCTGTCAGGGGTTGGAATTTTTAGTGAGCTAGCAATGAAAAAAATTGCAGCCTGCAGGTATTTCATTCTAGACTTTTCATATCCCAGGTGACAGCAGAGTCCATTGAGAAAGTATTTATGGATCAAGGAGCTGCAGGCTATCTAGGGGGAGAAATGTATAACGCTGAACAGCAGAGATTCCGCCGAGGTCTGAGCCTACCTTGAACTGTATTAATTTCTGTTGTGAGCAATAGATTGATGTCGTCCCCGGCTGTATCACTGCTTTATAGTAGTGCAGATACTTGTATGCTGCCATTTTATGAATATTCAGTAGTGAGGAACATTTAGCAGTCAGCCAGCTTTATAGTAAGAAGTAAAATTCCTTACGGCCAGTGTTAAAGGGACAGCAGTCCTACAGTGTAGAAATGAGGGCCACTACAACCACACAAATACATCAACCAGCTTCTAGAAGTTTCCTGGACAGGACACCATGTCAAATACAGGAGTTACCATTGAGTAGGAAAACTTGTTACTTTTTGCCCTCCTGTCAGTTGTCGTACTAATAAATGACTCTATAATTGATTAGTACAGTAAAATAATAGTGGGGGTGGGGGTGGGGGGGGGCAGCATAGGTCTTTATAGAGGAAATTGATAACCTATATTTTTTAACTAATTAAAACCAGAAAATGAAACATTTTCCAATTTGTAATCTCTTTTTATTTTCTGATTGCAGTTTTTTTTATTCTGTTGTCTGTACATGATTATGGGGGTGGCCATCTTGCCTGGGCTACAGGTAACAACATTTAGAGATATATGATACAGGAGAGCTCATTGGCCATAGGAGGGGATTTAATGTGCTGGGAGGGGAGGAGGAGGGCTGTGACAATCCCCTATTGTGAATGGGGGCTTCTGTGTTATCTATATATATGTATTGCTTTTCATTGTAATCCTGCCTGTGATGATGATGATATGACAGCTGAGAAGTTTCTCTACCAAACAGGAAGTGTCAGACTATTATTAGGCTTTGTGGTCAGTGTGCAGGAAGTGGGAGGAGGTGACCTGTGACTACCACCTATTGTGAATGGAGGGTCCTATGTTATCTATATAGGTGTCACCTCTCAGTGTAATCCTGTCTCTGATGATAGTGAGATGGGGATGACAGCTGAGAAGTTTTCTCTACAGAGCAGGAAGTGTCAGACTATTATTAGGCTAATTGGTCAGTGTGCAGGAAGTGGTAGGAGGTGAGCTGTGATGCCACCTATTGTGAATGGTGGATTTTCTGTTATCTATACATAGATGTCATCTCTCAGTATAATCCTGCCTGTGATGATAATGAGATGTTTTTTTCTAGAGAACAGGATGAATCAGACTATTATTAAGCTTACAGGTCCGAGTGAAAACTGCAGAATTTTAGGATTTCGTTTTTATGTAGATCTTCACATTGAAAATAAATAAAAAATACACACATTTTTTAAAAAAGAGTCTAACATGAAAGCTTGATTTATACAATAGGACATTTTCTGATGACACATTCCCTTTAAGAGAGTAAGCACAGCATTTTACTAATGCAGCAACCAAAACATGAGTCCCACGCTGAGGAGCTGGTGGGGTAGAGGTGGCACTTGTCATGGTGGCTTTTCCAGACTCCTCCCCAGAGTGACGCATGGAACCTTGGCCAAAGCAACGCCAGGCCTCTTCCAGGCAATCCTGGGTAACGGTTACCTGTATAGGTGTGTAGTCTGGACTGTATAAGTTGTCACTCGTGACGCCACTGTTCCTTCTCACCGATGACTCTTCGGTGGTAGAAATAAAGAGAGTCAACACACGGTTAAACGTAAGAACCTCAATCACTGGGAACAGGCAGTGAATGGCAAACTTTATTTCAGACTTTTGCAGAATACAGCTCGTGCAGGTAAAAGACAGTGTAGCTGTCGGTCAGGGAGGAGAACTCAGGATGCTATTGGGCCTACAATCTCATTATCTGTAAAGCTCCGCTCCTGGACACAGACCCTCCGGGATGCAGAATAACACCAAAGAGGGACACAACACTCTGCGGACACTCACTTGAAGCTTAGCAGGTGAATTGCTGCATGGTGGACTCTTTTCCTCCTTTTTCTCTCTCCCTCTTGTCACATGCAGTTTCTGGGATTTTGAACATCAGGATACCTTTCTTCCTCTTCCATCACTTTACCCTATGAGGGTTGCAGGTACCCCCATGTGACCGGCACTCTTACTCCACTCCTAACCGTTGAAGATGACAGAAGACTGCTGAAGACCACACCTAACTCTCAATCACTCATATTTATACTCATACAACACCACGTGACTAGACAAACTTGTTACATTTTCGAGACATATTCCAGCCACTTTCAGACATTAACCTCTTGCATGCTGCAGCTGTGCAATACACATAACAACAGAAAAGGCACTTTGCACAGTGCATCAACATAAAAGACATGACATGTATGACAAGTATGGAGGGGCCAGACATAGGTGTTTCGGGCCACTACACTAACTTTATTCTACACTCCTATACTATGTGCTGTGCTATCATCTGAATCCCAGACCGAGTGAATTGTTAAGAAGGTGATAAAAGAGGTACCACAGGATTTGACTGAATTGAAAGAGCCTGAGCTGTAATACCAGACACATTAAAAGGACAGGAGGGGTGCTGTTTATGGTAATAAAAAATATAATAGACCCTTGAAGGTGGAATAGCGCGATTCATCAATCCATCGTAGAACGTTCCTCCATTGCTCAACTGTCCAATAACGACGCTCCTTGAAACAATTGTAGATAGGCTGATGCATCTTGTTTGAAAGAACTTGCCAGATGTTTGCAGGATGAATGGAGGGAAATACCAGCTGAACTGTATCCGACGTTAGTAGAAACTGCGCAACGGAGAGTATTCGCTGTCATTAGGGCCAAAGGAGCCCCAGTAAGTGCTAACACATGGAAATAGATCCTACTTTTGATTCTTGCTTAGATGTCCCATTTCTTTTTTTAGGATAATGTACTGTGGGGAAACAAAATAATCTTTCTTAGGAAATGGGCTCATAAAACACAGAACTCCACAAACATGCGCCAAGTGATACCAAGCAGATTTTCCTTACAGTTTGTTCCTCCCTATAATAATAGGCGCAGCATTTCCATAAGGCAGCGTCTGTAATGTGGCACGGACATAATCCTCAATTTTAAAATTGCACAATGTGTGTTCTGGCATTAAATATGAGCTGCGAGGAAAAATAAACTTTCTTTATTACTGCCTACTTTCGCCTCTCTCATTCCTCCGCCATAAATCCTGGAGCATCGCCTCCGCTTTATCTTTTAAATTTCTATTTTCTTTCTACAAGCGTATTTTATGGAACCTATTTTTTTTAGTCTCTGTATGCATAAAATGACAAAAGAATTAGAGTTTTAGTGGCCACATTGGGCTGAGATAAAACTGTGTTCCGTGTTGCTTATGACAGATTTGCACTGACAAGAACACATTTATTTATCATGTTCCTGAGTCACCTGGGTCCCTTCTGTGGAGCTCATCCCGCTGTCGTCTGTGCAGAATGTGCTATATCTTATGTGTTCCAGCAACACAATGCATGAAATAGTATCAATTTTATGTTTTTTTTTATCCTGAAGTTTACTCTGATCGAGGTAAAATTAGAGCAAAATATTATTTTTAATAATAAGTTATACCGCCATAGCACTATGTCGATTCAAGATAATGCTGCCATACACAGTCATAGCACTACATAATACAGTCAAACCTCAAGTTTCGTTGGTAATCCATTCGAAAGCAATCGGCTAAACTTGAAACCAATGAAACTCGAGGCAATTATTTCCATAGGAAACAATGTAAATCCAATTAATTTGTTCTAGACATTCCAAATAAGACAACAAACCTCATTTTTGTACAGCGTTTAGCGCTGATTCATTTCAATGGGGCTGTTCACACAAGCTTTGACAGCTATGCATTGTCAATCTTTGGCCCTGCGTTGCGTTGTCCGTTGAAATAATTGGGCAGCGGTTTCAGCATTGCAGAATACGCGGCACAACTTGGTATTGTGTTTTTAGCAGCACTAAACGCCCTGAGAAAAAAAAATCAATACTCACCTTGCAGGTGCCGTCGGTGTCCCGGGAGCCGTTCTCCAGACCTCTGTGCAGGCTGCTGGACACTTGCTTGTGATGGGGATTGAAATCCCCTGCCTCCAGCAAGAGATTGCTCTGATTGACTGAGTCGGCTGAGTGACAGCCCGCTCAGCCAATTACAGCCAGCGTTGGATGCTTCAATCACAGCCATTCATACATGAATGGCTGTGATTGGAGAAATCCATGAATGGCTGTGATTGGAGCATTGTGGGTTGCGTCAGCAGTGAGGTCACATGGGCCGGCGGCGAAACTAGAAGCCACCAGCGAAAACAGAGGCAACATTCTGCCTGGAAGAATCGGCGAAACTGTAAACCAGCAAAAGAAGAAGACAACAAAGGTAGAGGTATGACTGTACTCGGATATGGTATCCAAATAGTAAATGATGAAGGGTGCTATATGGTATAGAATGACTTCTAATAGCTTCAATAGTGACAGTTGTCTTCTTTACCAAGCGCCGGACGCAGGTAAACTCCCTCCCTTTTTTCTCAGCTCCAGTAGGAGACTATGGGAGCTTCCAGCATTTTTCGGCAAAAGATAGGTCAAGCAGCATAAAAAAAATCAGTGACTGAAAATGGTCCACAATTTATCATTTTGATGGTGAAATTTTTACACGCACCTGAAAATCGCTTATGTGAATGAAACATTGGAATCACATGCTTCACATGGTCACGATTTTCGAAATACGTTTCATTGCAGCTAAATAGCCGTGTAAAAATGCTCGTGTGAATGAGGCTTTAATGTAACAAGATGCAAGACAGAACTGGACTTCGCCTATAACATGTGCCTTTCCTGGGTACTAACGCTATCTCCTACTTCTCAGATAACCCCAAGACTTACAGTAGGGTCGAATTATGTATCAACTGGAGAGGTCGAATAAGCAATAATATGTATCAACACTAGTATGTAACAAAGATGCAAGAATAATCAACTGACCAGTAGATGACAACAACAGGATGGTGATGGAGCAGATCGGTGATGTGAATAAAGAATAACAAATTGACAATAACTGACCCTAACTCTAGCTTCCCCTAAGTCTATTCCTAATCTATTCCTGCTATTGACCCAGAGATGGATTGGCCATAGGATCTACTGGGAGAAATCCTGTTAGTCCAGTCAGGTTATGGACGGATGTGATCAGGCAAGTTTGAATTCAGCATCTAGGCAAATGTCTGGACCCAATGCACTCCAGTGGGCTCACTGCAGCTAAAATAGGGTTGATCAAAGATGGAGCATGTGCTACAGGCCCCACTGTCCCACTGGCTCAAAAAATTTAGGGAGAAGTTGCAAGCTGGCTGTGGTGGGGGACCTTTTTATTTTTTACAGTAAACACTGTGGCTGCATAGTGTGGAGGTGTTGCTAGAACCTGTGTCAACATCAGGTGCCTACATTTCTAAATGAAACACCCCCTTCTGCTTCCTTTATGGCACACTAAAAGCTGAGATGGTGAAATTGCACACCAGGTTCAGCTCATCTAGGCCCAGAGAAACAAGCAACAAATGGGGGATATCTCAAAGCACAGATCCAGTATCAGGTAATTTTGGCCCATTCTGCTAGTAATTTGCACCCACCTTAAAGATGAGACCAATTTTAGATTTATTCCCAGGTACTCTTTTTAACTTCATAATCTGCCTACGTCCTGACCCTAACATCAGACACCACTGTCCTTGACTACACTTGAAGATATCCCTAATGGAAAACATTGACCCTGCTAAACAGAGAACCCAGAGACATCAAAACCGAAGAGAGCCGAGCTGAAATACGAAGCAGAACAAAAACAGATACATGCAGGAAAAAGGCAAACAACAGAATACAAGGCTAAGAAGCAAGGACTGGACTAAGAATTACAAAAGTACAACTACACTGACAAGAAATAAAGATTGACTGAAGAAAAATATTAAAAACATGGTAAGGGCGCAACTCCTATAATCAATAGAGAGCATTCCAATGGGTAATGAACCCCACTCTTCTTTATTCGATAATTAAAAACAGCCAATAATAACCCATTTCGGGGAAGCAGGCTTTCTTTAAAAATGGATGTTGTTCTGACCCATAGTGCAATAGATAAGACATTTTTGTTCAAATCTCGTATTGTTACAGCCGTTTCTGAAGGAGGGACTGCATCCCCGAAACGCGTTATTATTGGCTTTCCTTAATCTATATATATAAAATTGAATGTATGCGTGTCTGTCTGCGTGTCTGTCTGTGTGTCTGTCTGTCTGTTTGTCCTTTATGCGCTACTACACCATTCATCCGATTGCCATGAGACTTTGGGAAGTTGCTGAGTACACTCCTGGGAAGATTATAGGCATAGTACAACTATCCTATGATAGGTGGCGCACGTGCGAGCATCGTCGACAGTTATGCCCCCCAGAGAAAGATCGTTTGATTTCCATCTCAAGCACGAAAGCAAAAGGCATTACGAGCAACGGGATGAGTGTTCAACTACAAAATGATGCATCCGCCGAACGTATCACAAGACAATTCCTGGATATTGAGAATGCTGAGGTAAAATGAAAGCTGTGCTGTGATTGGTTGCTATTTCTTATACTGCTGAGGTAACATGAAAGCTGTGCTGTGATTGGTTGCTATTTCTTATACTACTGAGGTAACATGAAAGCTGTGCTGTGATTGGTTGCTATTTCTTATACTGCTGAGGTAACATGAAAGATGTGCTGTGATTGGCGGCTACTTCTTATACTACTGAGGTTGCATGAAAGCTGTGCTGCGATTCGTTGTTATATATTATACCACTGAGGTAACATGAAAGCTGCGCTGTGATTGGTTGCTATATATAATACCGCAGAGGTAACATGAAAGCTGCGCTGTGATTGGTTGCTATTTTTTATATTGCTGAGGCAAAATAAAAGTTGCGCTGTGATTGGTTGTTATTTCTCTTACTGCTGAGGTAACATGAAAGCTGCGTTGTGATTGGTTGTTATATTTTATACTGCTAAGGTAACATGAAAGCTACGCTGTGATTGGTTGTTATCTAGATATATAAAAACAAATGAATGTATGTCTGTCTGTCTTCGCAGCAACGCGCGACGGGTAAACTAGTTATATAATAAAGAAGAAGCCGGTTGATTAACCATGCTCCCTATTGTTTTTAGGAGTTACGACCTTAATGTTCACATTTTTAAATATTTTTCTTCAGTCTAATTACTACGCCCCACACCACACGGATGGAGTGGTCAAGCAGCACCTTATTCCACTTTCCACAAGGAATATTAATTTGCCTGTACAGTGACAAATGCTCCACTTCTTTCTATTCTTGTGTAAGAAATAAAGCTAGGCTAGGAACAAGATGCTAGAGGAATACAAGGAATACTGGATATAAATCCACATAGCTTGCATTATAACCAGTAACACACTGCAGAAGTAAAGTATATTTAAAGAAAGTCTAATCGATCAGGATCTTCACTCCAAGCAAGCTTGAGCAGCGGCAGCAGGCCCACTTTAATCTTGTGCCAGAACCTTTGACTAATATAACATCGGAAAGAAAACTTCTGGCGCCTCGCATGTTAAATAACAGGCTGCGACTGCAGAGGCCGTTTTGACAAATATATGTGATTGTGTTTCTGTAACATTTCTACCTTTGTTTCCCAACTTTCTCATTCATTTGGAAAATTAATACAACTCAGACATCTGAAAGCAAGTCGCAGATCATCAATAATAAGCAAGACTCGGGGGATCTTTCAAAGTTATCAAATGAATAGAGAAATGGAGAATGTGTATAAATTGCATTAGTGATTCTGCTGATGTAAGCTGCTGGCGTTAAATTTATTTTCATGCCAAGTATAATAGATGTTTGGCTCTTCCTGAATTGGCCCATATAAATAAAAGCCGCTGTGATTCAGCTCAATAATTGTCAATAAGTTACCGCTCCCTCTATTACCTTTTAATTGTTAAATTAAGTTAACAGCATTGATTTATTTATTTTACATGACCGCAAAAATACTCCCGAGTCGCTGCATTAAATGGACACGGACATCAAAAGGACGGCTGAATTTAGAGAGTGAGCTGGAATTTGAAAAGTTGCTAAAACATCTATAGATAATATCACAGTGTACAATAAGTACCAGTGTAGCCTGAAAGTGTTAAAGGGTTGCCTGGGCAGTGGGCAGAGATGTGCCAAAATGTGCACCAAATTCAACTTGTGCGCCAAAAATTGCTCAGAAATGCTGCTTTGTATTGCTGAGCATGCCCAGTGAGGGCTTTCAGAAGAGGATGACGTCAGTACTATGAAAGGATTTGGAACTGTGACGCAGCAGCAATCCAGAGAGAGTGTATGTTAGTAAGAAGTGCTGCTGAAGAAGCCATCTGAGAGACACCATTTTCTGCAGGGGCCTAACTGTCAGAGCAAGGCAGATTGCTAGGGACATTGCCCCTAAGGGCTGAGGAACTCAGCATCCGAGACAGAAAGAGATATTGGGTGCTGCTAGGAGTCCATTGGTGCTGTGAAGCAGAGATGGTGACACAGTCTGCAGATAGAGTAGACACCTCAAGTGCCGGTGCAAGAAGGCCTGGTGATCATGGGCTGAGAAACCAAAGAATGACCAGGGAAGATCAGGACAGTTTTTCTTCTGCCTTACAATTCACACACTGTAAGTGAGGTCAACCTCGATATTAATATTGGGTGAGCACGCTCATACGGACTAGATCAGTTACAATAGGCCTGTTACATAAGGCTAAAAGTGCAGCAGTTAGCACTCAAAGGGACAGTGTTTGCATATCATAGACAGAGACAAAATGCAATACACCAGTGCTTTTAGTTACATCGCCTTGGTAGTAGAAAAGCGATAACTTTTCCTAGAAGGACTGTGGATTGTTTCATGTGAACTGCATTTCAGAGTGACATAATTTACTGTCACAGGGGGTCATTAATACTGTTCTTCCCAGATTTTGTTGTTATCTCATTGCTTGTGGTAAGATCGGAGTTACTGCAGAGAGCATTAAGAACCCTTGGGGCCAGAGTCATATTGTTTAGTCATTCTCATACCGGCAATATTTACATTTCTGTTTTCTTACATAAACCTTGTATATTTTTGGTAGTTCCGTTGGCTCGATCGTATCCTGAAACCTCCGTTGCGAACCAGCCCCCGCCACACTAGCAAATAAAAGGCTGTCCGTGGCTGACAACAGAGAAGAACAGTTTGCACTTGTCTATAAAACAAGTAACAAACAAGTTTTACCATTAAAATGTATTTTAATGGTAAAAAGTCCTTGGCTGCTTCCACGACTCCCCATAGGCTAGAATGGAGAGAACATTGGGGGGAATTATCATCAGGGGATATTTTGATGCCGCTTTTCTGGCGCCTTTCTTTCCCTTTTCAGTTGACAAATGTAGCAAATCTCGCATGATGTTTATATATTAATCGGATTCTTAAATACATCTAGAGATGTGGGGTCACTCTGTATACCACCCCGCTCCTGGAGTGAGATTGCATCAGATTTGTGACTTTTTAAAAAGTAGCAATTCTTAATTCAATCTAAAAACTGCACTTCACTCAAGCCCCGCCCCTTTTCCAGACCCTTTTGAAAAGTGGAGCAAGAGGCATAACATTTGTTCTCTTTCACACAATAATACATTTGTTTACCCCTTGGTGATATCTGCCATATATTTATGAAGAGCTGAAGTATTGCAGTATATTATATAAGCAACCAAATAACGTGGGAAGTGGTGAGTGCAGCGTTCCCGAACTACTGAATGCGTCGCATGTCCTAATGTACTAAATCCAGAGGTTATATCGCATCATACATCATTATCAGTGGCGTAACATGAAGCTCCTGGGCCCCAGTGCCAAACCTGTAACAGGGCCCCCAACTATAATGCTTTATTCATAGTACTGGGCTCCCTATATGGAGAAGAGAGGCCTTATGGGCCCCCTAAGGCTCCTGGGCCCGGGTGCAACTGCATCCCCTGCATCCCTTATAGTTACGTCCCTGATCATTATCATCATCGTACTAGTCCCGAATTACATTAGTCGATTGCATATGCACTCTATGCCCTTCGCCTAACTGCGCCATTACATTTCCTGCATCATAGACACTTCCTATACATTGTACTCTGTTACATCACACTGCACGCAACATTAACCCTCGTAGGGCCTTGCATTAAAAAAATCAATGACGCCATAACTAGTTCCCAGTATCGCTGTCACAGTCCCGTGTGTCCGTTACCCCCACCCTGGCCAGGGATTTTATCTAATTAAATACCGCCATTTGTAGTCCATTCACACAATGTTCGCTGCTTGCTCGCATCCTTCGGTGCAGGTCTTTGGCACGCCACCACTGTATCCAGCAATGCAAGAAGGAAGGCTCCCTCTCCTCCCATGTGCTTTGGGGCGCTGCACCCCAATAGATTGATCAGTCCTCTATATAGTGTTGCTCTCTGGCCCCCAGGGACAGCAGGGCCGCTTTATATCTCCTTCACGGGGAAACTGCCCTCTGCAATGGCCGCCTCCCCGATGCTCAGCACTCTATCTCTCTGCTGCGTAGCTGCTTTCCTCTTCCTCTGCGGTGCTCACTGGTTTGACCAATGATGAAGCTTTCTTCTATTTATGTGGCATCACAGTGGAGCCAAAACACTTTCCCTGGATTTTTACAGGCAGAGGGAGGGCTCAGTGCTTTTGGAATTCTCCTAATATGGGGCTGAGTCTTCAGGGTGGTGATGCGATATTCGCCTCCGTCTGAAGCCATGACAAAATGGTGCCACAACATCGTGAACGAGTGAGCTTCAACTATGCCTCCTGCAAGCAGTGATCGCGAATGTCCCCGATACGCCTCCTGGCAGGCTACCAGGCTGGAGGGGGCAGGGCCTACCGCTGCGGTCATCGGCCGCTCAATCAGCGGTGGTGTGCCGCTCCATTCAGCAAAGGGGAGGGCAGGCAGTGGCTCCTCCCTTACATGGCTGTACAGTAGACTTCACACCTTCAATTGGGAGAGGATGAAGTCTGCTTTGGGTCTGACATAAGTTATACTTAAATCTGTTGGGCCGCATCATCCTCCCAACATGCTATGCCTATTTTTGAAACAAAAAAGTGGTGTAAGGTGGTGGAAACTCAAAAAGTCTTACATTTTGCCAAAACTTATGAGTAAAATGCACCAAAAACAGACACAAAATTAATTATTAATTATTAATATGCACTTCGGGAAAAGTTTTTAAAAAAGTTCTGCCCTTTCCATAAGCTGCACGAGGTTTATTTATATGTCTGAGCATTTGCTGCAGAGGTTTAATGCTTTACATTCGCTTTCCAAGTATTATAATATTTCTTATCTCTAAAAGGCAGCAACCATTTCCTCTTCAGCCGGGGATGGAAGAAGGGAAGGTGAGCTCTCAAGTACTATCTGAACTCTGACAGATCCATAAAGGTTCATTTGCGAATTAAACTCTAGGCAGTTTCTATAATTTTGGAAGAACCCATCTCACTCAGATTTCACTACTAAACAGCTACCGGTCAATGAGAGTAACGCTGACATCATCCCAACCAAAGATGGAGGACTCAAGTATCGCTGCAATGAATTGTGATTCCTTTTTCCGCTCGTACAACATTTCGGCTCACAACAACCAGCCTCAAGCATTTTGTAAACCTCCATTCATATTGCTGCAGTATAATGAGGAAATGTGTTTCTTGGAATTACTTAAGACCACGCCCAGCCTCGCTGTGGTCCCGGTGTTTGTTGTGACAGATGATGTCACAGGAAATCAGGTGATCGCTCATTCTCCTAGTATTGACACTCACATCCTTGAGCCCCATGATGCCAGGAGTTCGGGAACGTGACGCTGCAGCCTCTCATTGGCTGCAGCGCTCACCTGATTTCTTGTGACATCATCTGTCACAACAAACAGGACCAAGGCGGGGCTTTAGTTCATTATTTTTAACAGTGCCAGCTCTAGGGGGTTGTCCGGTAATCGGGTAGATCTTTTTAGAATCAATTTGAAAACAGCCTCAACTTATGGTAAAACCGCTAATCAGAATAGCCTTCAACCTGGATGTCGCTAAGTGTTGCCTTACCCAGAAGTCCAGCTGTAACTCATACTTAAGTTGCAGCATTTTGCTCCGAGTTTTGGAAAATTGCAGCAAAACCAAAAAAAAGTTGATACGGTACTTATGGACTCCATAATTTTACCTGTGCCTAGCATTCTCCGAACATTATCCTTATTAACCCTATATCATCAGTTGTGTACAGAGCCAAGAGAAAGGGGTCTGGTTAAGAGGAGTACCAAAATATGGCAAATGTGTCTTCTACATTCTGCACCGTCGGGGCTCTGAAATTTTTTTCTGAAAAATAGGCTGGCAAAAGGGATGTGTTTTTTATTCCTGCCTTCCAAAAAAATTAGTAAAAGTTTTACAATACATTATATGTTCAGGCGGCCATGTCGATGGAAAAATGAAAAAGTTATGGCGTTTGTAAAGTGGAGATGAAAATTGTCACTTCCTTATGGCCAAAATAAGCCGCCTCACTAAGGGGTTAAAGAAGAAATGAACATTTCAGACTTCTGCTGCTACAATTAGAATTTACTAACCACTAAAATGTCCTTTTTCCTTCCTTCTGCGTCTAATCGTCTCTGCGGCGGCGGACAGATAATGCGGCCGTATCACCCCTACTCTCTGCTTATCACAATTGTGATTTCCTCTCCTTACAAATCAAACAGATCACCAGCGATAGATCTAATTGTGGTTTACGCACGTGTTTTAGGAAGGGATTATAGCAAAAGTTTATTCCGCTTTTTGGACTGCAGACTATTTGCCTAAGTTAATTAAAGATGAAAATCTCTTTGGATAAAATGGAGATATTCATTAATAGAGCAGCGGCGCGGCTGCCACGGCCGGCGCTTATCTCCTACAAGTCAATATTGGAGAATTCTATCCTTTTGTTAAAGACAAATTGCATTGAAATGAAAACAAATAATTTAAAGGGATTTTCCGAGAATTTTTGTATTCCAATGTAAACCTCTCCCTGCCCCAAATCTTGCATTACAATGGAAGCCAGGATACGAATCTGCCTGTTGGGCGCTTTATTGAGAAGTCACGTGACACTGCAGGGAACCTGTGATTGTTCTCAGTAAGAGAAGCCAAGTAATCTTGTAGATAGACCTTTGAATGGCTAACAAAAATACATAATGTTAACCCTTTCCAATCCACTGTCTGACCTCTGAAGACATTATGATTTAAGGCTGTACAGCTCCGATGTTGGTAGACATCCGCCGGGGTTCTCTTACTGTATATTACCAGCTTCTCTGCTGTTGGAGCCTATCCGACGTGCCACCTCATGCAGTACTGGCTTTAGCCAGCAGATAGCGCCATTTTATAACAGCAGGATTGGAAAGGGTTAATGCGAGCTTTCAAACCTACTTAGTCCTCATGTCCACGGGGAAAATCGGGCCCGCTACGGATTCTACATGTAGAATCTGCAGCGGGTCCCTCCTGCCCCACGGACATGAGCGCTGAAAATACAAATAAATGAGAATAAACTCACCTCCCATCCGCTCCGTTTCTTCTCTTCGCGGTGGCGTCATCTTCTCTCGTCGCGGCCGTATCTTCATTCTTCGGCTCGGCGGATGTGCATGATGACGTCGGTGACGTGCCCCGCGCATGCGCCGGGCCGAAGCACAATGATCCGGCCGCGTCGGAGAGAAGATGGCGCGGCGCCGAAGAGAAGAACCGGAGCGTGTAAGTAAAATATGATTTTTGTGTCCCGCGGATCCGGACGGCTTCCATAGGCTTCAATAGAAGCCCGCGGGAGCCGTCCCCGCGGGAGACCCGCATGAAAATGGAGCATGGTCCAGATTTTTTCATGCTCCATTTTTTTTAAAATCACTTTTATTGACGATCCGCGGGTATTTATCTACCCCGCGGGTGGTCAATGCATCCCTATGGGGTGCGGATCCGCGCGCGGGAGAAGAGTTAAAATCCGCTGCGGATTTTAATTCTTATTTTCCCCGTGGACATGAGGCCTTAGAGTTCTTCCTAAGGCTTAACTGGAATAGATCAGAAAAGGCATACACATATACACACATACATATGAAAAGGCACAGACATGGTGTGATTCATTTGCACCTAAAACAATACCAGAGCAGGATGAGTAGAGAAGAAATACTTAATTAGGGACGTGAAAGTTTTATGGTCTCTATATTGGTGTTAAGGGGTTACCAGGCCAGCGTGTTATCTGTGCTATAGGTTTCTCATATTCTCCACTGATGCATAAAGCAACTTGCGATATAGATTCCTGTTTTGAAAGTGTCAAAGGTGGTTATAAACTTGTACTCCCAAATTCCCCTGTGACGTTGAGATTTGAAGTTGCCTTTTAATATAGTAACTTTCATATGTTCTATGTTGTGTCTGTGGCTAGAGCAATGCTCCACAAGAGGTAATTCTGTCTTTCTTTCTTTAATTGTGTGGCAGTGAGACCTCATACTTGCTTTCAGTTTTTCTCCTGCTTCTCCAACATAAAGGCCCCCAACAGAACATTTACTGCACAGTGTAGTGGCCCAGCAGGTCCTACAGAACGTTCACAGGAACACCTCTCCTGTCTCACCTGTCTATGTGCCGTCTTCAGACATAGAAGGTGTTATACGTCTGAGAAACCCTGTTTCTCCCCTTTTCTCTACAAGTCCAGAGCTTTGCCTTGATGTCAGCCTGTACCCTATTAGCTGATAGTCAGCTTCAAACTCACTGGTGCAGAGTCCAAGGGCGGGAAAGCAACAACACAAGTCCCTATGCAGAGTGGGTGGAGTTGAAAAAGTGCGGGAAAGAGAAGAGGAGTGATCAGTTAGGGAGATGCAGCCAGAAGTGAGAGAGGAGAGGTTGTAATCAGGTCGTGTCAAAAAGGTACTCGTGCCAGAGAGAGAACAGTGATATTCCAAGCCTTCCCAAGGTCGAGCGAGGTCTCATTCTGCTCCCTTGGTGATCTACAGCAGAGAAGAAGAGGATCTTTCAGAGGTCGGTCTTTCACCAAAACAATGAGTCTGAAAACTACCCAGTGAATTCAAAGCCAGGATTAGTTCAACAACCAAGTTACACTCTGCTTCATCTACACTTTAATTAGTTCACTCATCCCTTCAGTAGAGCAACTAGTGGGGAATTGTCTTTCTGAATCAGTTTTAGTTCAGCATCAGAGAAATAAGAATAGAAAAAGAGAGAGAGCGTTGAAGTCAGTTTCTACACAACAAAATATTGCTGTATTCTACAACGTGTTCAGTCTGCATACTGTTGTATAACTCTGTACCGCTACCAAGTACTGTATTGGAGATTTTACATTGCTCAACTGTTTCAAACTTCTGCTTATTAAATCTGCGTACTCCCAGAATATTACCACAAGCTACCGGACTCATCACCTTTATTTCATCGGCATTCCATGCAGAGAGTTCCGGTTGGGGTACTGGCGTCACACGTGACAAAACAGGCCTTCCTGCTAAGCATACCATGGTATGTTCTCTTGGTCGCTGCACAACCAGAGCAAAGCACCTTTGGCGTGACTGTCTGGAGGGACCATAGAGCCGCCTGTGACAATCCTTCTGCAACCCTCGTGGTCTCCCTCACTTTGGCGCGCTTTGCTCGGTCGTTGCACACAGGATCAGGTACACAACATCAGACATGGAACATGTGAATGTCCTGGGATCTTATTGTCCTGCTGTGTGTTGGGGTTTTGTATCCTGTCTGCGGTCTGTACATGTCAGCAGGTCTTACAGCTCCTTACATTGCAGGGATAAGTTCCTTTTTGCATATCGGAGGGCAATGCACTCCTGATTATAAAGTTCCTCGAATTTGGAGATTGCCTGTAATACAGAAGGGGAGGGTCCAGGAATATGGTGGTCAGACGGTCATCCTTGTGTAGGGTATGATGGAGTTTCTTTGTGGTTTTCCTTAGTACCTCCAGCTGTGAGTTGTAGGTCACTACTAGGGGTACACGTCCATTATTTTCTTTCTCCGTGTACTGGAGTAGTTGATTACTGGGTATCATGGTGGCTCTGTTGATTTGGTCATCAGTTGAGGTGGGATGGTAGCCCTGATTTAAAAACATTCTTTTCAGATGGTATAGATGTTCCTCTCTGTTGGGTTGGAGCAGATCTGGTTGTATCTGATAGCCTGGCTGTAGATGATGGACTTTATGATGTGTTTGGAATGGAAACTGTCCCATCTAAAGAGAACTTGTCACCAGTTTTTAGCACATTAAGGCAGTCACATTTCCAGTATTGCTTTCCTTATCAATGTTGATGACAGCTTACCTGTATAATTGATGTTTGAAAATCTCCGGCTCCCTCTGTTAATGTAGTCGAGTGGTCAGGTAGGTGGGCCAGAACGGCTCCCTTAGCTACATTTTCTTCAGCAAAGTTTGCCTCTCCAGCCCCCTGTGACGTGGATGATGTAGTTGTCATCATACATGCACCACTCTGAAATTTTGGCATATGCACAGACAAAGCTACCCGAATCTGCCCACAAATGGGATGGGTAATCTTTACATGTGCCAGGAGCCATCTTCAGAATGGTGCATGGATGATGCCAACTACGTCATCCACATCACAAGGAGGCTGGAGAGGCGGGCTTTGTTGAAAAAAAAAATACAGTCAAGGGAGCCATTCTGTCCCGACCACCGGACCACTTGGCTGCATTCACATAAGGCGCAAGAGAATTATACATGTATGGTTTCATCAACATTGATAAGGTGAGTGCTAGAATTACCAACAAAGCACCCTCTTTTTTGATCACCCTATCACCGAGAAAAGATGTAATAAAAAGCAATCAAAATGTGGTATAAATCCCAAAATGGAAACCACAGGTTGCCCAATATTGAACAAGCCCTCACATAAACCCATGGTCAGCAAAATAAAAAAGTTATGGCGGTTGGTAGATGGAAGACGGGGACAGAAAGGCTTTTTTTTTTTCAAATACTACAACAAACAAACTATTTTAATTTGGCATTGTTGTAATCATATCAACCCACAGAATAAGAATGCGTATGTAGTAAAAACAATATCATATAATTTTCCCAGAAAGTAAGACCTACCCCGAAAGTAAGATCCACCCTGGTTTTCAGGGGAGGCTTGAAATATAAGCCCCCGCTCCCTAAATAAGTCCTAGCTAAAGTACATGAAAATCATTACTCACATGGCTTGCGGCGTCTGAGTCCCTTGCGATATCCTCTTCTTTCTGCTGACGGGGTTTTGAATACCTCGCCTCCAGCAAAGCGAGTGCTGTGATTGAATCGAGTACCAGCCAATCAGAGCCGGTGCTCGATCATTCACAGCCATTCAGTAAATGACATCACTGAATGGCTACACAATAGCAAAAAGTGGCAGCATCAGACTTGAGAAAGAGTATAGCAGTCAAAACGTTGCCTGTTTTTAACATGGAGCAATAAAGATTTACTACTTTATTTAAACACCACTGATGCCACCACTTTTTGCTATTGTGTGATTGTTGGAGGGAATTGGAGGTCCATGATCCCTGGAATGTGGCTCTGCATGATATTAAAATACACTTCTGCTGGAAACTGCATACTGACTAAGTGCTGCGGGACTTGTGGACTATGAACCTTGGATCACTGAATGGCTGTGATTGGTTCATTGAGCGCCAGCACTGATTGGCTGATGCTCGACCCAATCATAGCGCTTGCTTTGCTGGAGGTGGGGTATTCAAAGCCCCATCACCAGAAAGAAGAAGATACCTCAGCACGGAGGACACTGCTGACTGCCTCATCACTGCCAGAGACCAGCAGTGTGAGGCACCGGGACGCCACGGACCAGGTGAGTATAAGCTCAACCCCCAAAAATAAGACACTGTGCTTCTGGGGCTTGAGATAACATGCAAAATTACCTTTTTCTCACCAAAAAAAACATAAATGCTACAGGCATTGAAAGTGCCGATACACAAGATAGCCAACACATAGTGGCCCCAGTATTAATAGTATCCCTCTTAGTGGTCTCCAGCAAGGCAGCAACCGGACACTATCAAGCAATGGCTGTGAATGGTTCATCAAGCGCTGGCTCTGATTGGCTGAGCCATGGTGCTTGTGAACCAATCACAGCCAGTCCTTCCTGGAGTCTGGCAGAAGACTGAAACAAGTCCTGGAGCTGCTGATGAGACCTGCACCAGAGCTGACACTGCAGCTAGGGCTTATTTTCGGGTTAGGGGTTATAGTTCAAGCCCCCCTCCAAAAAAAATCTTCGCAGGTGGTGCTATGAAGTAGCGTGACTTTGTAGAGCCACAAAATCACAATATCACTGCAAGAAAACGCAGCAATATCACATGAACTACCGATGCAATATCGCTGCGATTTTCTCGGGGCGATATCGGGTCGCCTGTGTGAAACAGGCGTAAAATCCATTGTTCAGCTGGAGAGAGATAACAGAGACCGCGCGCTGTGTTCTGTATGGGAGTCGTAGATTACATTGTATTCAGCCAACAGCCCATGCAAGAACAATGGAGCTGTGTGCAGATCTCAGATTACCTGCTGTGTTCAGCAAACAGATCCTGGAGGCCCTTTTACACACAAATGAAGCTGATAAAGTGTTAATGGACATTAGTCCATTGCATACACTTTATGCAAAATGATCACTAAAACTGGCTTTGCGTGTAAAAATGTGCCTTTAGTTTTCTTCTGTTATCTCCTTTCCAAAATAAGTCCTTTTAAGGGTGGGTTCACACGAGCGTGTTTTTGTGCGTGCATACAAATAAATGTTTCCATCACCCCGCTAGTTAAAAGAATTCCCTGCTGCTACATCTGCCACATCTGTGGCAGATGCAGCAGAGGAATTCTTCAATTCTCAACCGCAGCTGTCACACATGACAGCTGCGGTAGAGAATCCTGCTGCCAACACCCCATCATTGGATTTCAGGGAAGGGATTTAAACATAAGCCCTTCCCTGAAAATCCAGGAAAGTAGTGTAAAAGAAAAAATAAAGCATACTCACCTCCCTTCAGCTGCCGGGGCTCAGACGCGAGTTCTGGCGCTGTCCCTGGCTCTGTAGTTCTCAGCTCTCAGCAGCCAGAGATTTAAAATTCTCGCCTGCTGGTAGCTCTGATTGTGATTGGCTGAGCGCTTCAGCTAATCACAATCAGAGCTACCAGCAGGCGGGGATTTTAAATCCCCAGCTGCTGATAGTTCAGAACTATAGAGGCGGGGACAGTAGCAGGAATTGTGGCTGAGCTCCGCCTGGTGAGTATTTTTTTTTCATTTTTTACACTATTTTAAAAGGCTTTTCAGGGAAGGGCTTATGAAGCCCTTCCCTGAAAAGCCATTGACGGCTGCCGGAGCTCAGTGGTGACTTCTGCTGCTGTCCCCGACTCTGTAGCGTTGCTGAGCTATCAGCAGGCAGGTATTTAAAATCCCCGCCTGCTGGTAGCTCTGATTGTGATTCGCTAAAGCGCTCAGCCAATCACAATCAGAGCTACCAGCAGGTGGGGATTTTTCAGCATGCTGCAGATGTGTTCTTCATGCCCGCGGGGGTCACAGCAGCGGCGGAGGGGTAAGTTTTTTTAAAATCTGTAAAGCTCTTCCCTAAAAAAGAATGCAGGGGGCCGGCAGAGCATTGTTCTCAATCGAGGCGCCGGCGGCAGCCGCGGCTCCATTGACAACAAGCACGCAGCTGTGTTCACCCGTGTTTTTGCTCGTACCTAGGTGCACACATATGTACACACAAAAACACGCTTGTGTGAATCCACCCTAAATGAGAAAAAAATTGTCTCCCCAAAGGTGTCCATAGTCTTTACTGGAAATGTATCACCAATATTTTTTAACAAATTCAAAACAAATAGTGAAACATTTTCCATTTTCTAATTTCTTTTGTTTTCTGATTGTAGATTTTTCAATTCTGTCATCTATTCATGACTATGGGGGCGGCCATCTTGCTTTTCTACAGAACAGCAAGTGTCAGACTATTTTTTAGGCTTTAGTGGTCAGTGTGAAAACTGCAGGATTTTATGTTATTTTTTTAATATAAATTGCTACATTGAAAATAAAAAACAAACCAAAACTCCTAAAAAATATCTTTAATATAAAAACGTATACAATTGATAGCACATTCCCTTTTAGTTTAGTAATGCTCTTGGGTATTACAGTCTTTGAAGTAAGTGTATTCGGCCACCAGATGGCGATGTTATATCTTTTAAACTCTGACAAATTCAGGAATTAGAAACTGATTAACAAGTGTTTAAAAGTTTTAAAGTTTTTGCCTCTTCTAATGTGTCCCTCTCTTTGGGGAGAACAACTTATCAAGCATTCAGGCACACGGAGGCCGCGGGGCACCATTTATAAACAATAGATCTAAATGATACATGAGTGAAAAAAAAATAAAGCAGACTATAAACTAGTTTAACTATTTTACTGCCGCCTAGTAAATGCTGATGCATATCCGTCGGCCCGGGATTTATAGCGCTAGTAAAGAATGAATGGGATGAGTGTTTTCTGTGTTCCTAGGATAGTTTTTTGTGTTCCTCCAGCGCTGGGAGTATATAATACATCACGGATGCTTTATTTGTGTGCTGGTGTAACGGCGGGAGCGGCCTCATCAATGTAATGTCCTTAATTAAACTTCAGAGCGATGACTTTCTCCTTGGATTTTGACATGTGATGGAATGAGATGGCTGGGAGCGCGATTCAGCAGATGCATGCCGTGTCACACCATCAATTGATCTGCAAGTACCGAGGCCGCACAACTTTACATGTGTAATATTAATGAGGACGATCCCTCTGGGGTGTTAGCGCTGCAATGTGAGTGAGAATAGAAGACGTGCCATGTATAGCGCTATAGAGTGGGCACCATGGGGCACAACAATGTGGAGCTCTGCCACTCTGCTGCCCGTGGTCACGTATAAAAACACATACAGTGGTGCAGTACAAAGACTTCCAGCACCAGAGGGGTCTAGGCGTGTGTTCTTACTATCGCCATGTGTTTTGTTAAAGGGGGTTTCAGGGACTTTTATATTGATGACTTAGCAGGAAAGGTCATCAATATCAGACTAGTGGTGGTCCGATCCGTAGGACCGCTGCTAATCAGCTGTTTGAAGTGGCCACAGATCTCCAGCCTTTTCTTCCGCCTATTGGTCATTGGTCACATGATCTTTCTGCGGCTCCATCCCACTTAAAGGGGTTGTTCAAATTATAGTTTAAAGGGGTTGTCCCGCGCCGAAACGTTTTTTTTTTTTTTTTGCATACGCCCCCCGTTCAGCGCAGGACAAACCCAAGGGATGTGTTGAAATTAAAAAAAAAAATTTACTTACCCGAATCCCCTCTCTGCAACTTCTTCCTTCTTTTCCTCCAAGATGGCTGCCGGGATCTTCACCCACGATGCACCGCGGGTCTTCTCCCATGGTGCACCGTGGGCTCTGTGCGGTCCATTGCCGATTTCAGCCTCCTGATTGGCTGGAATCAGCACACGTAATGAGGCGGAGCTACGCGATGATGCGTAGAAGGGGGCGGAGCCAGAACGCCGCTCGTGCCCGGACCGACCAGAAGGGAGAAGACCCTTCTGCGCAAGCGCGTCTAATCGGGCGATTAGACGCTGAAATTAGACGGCACCATGGAGACGGGGAAGCCAGCGCAGGGAAGGTGAGTATATAACTTCTGTATGGCTCATATTTAATGCACGATGTATATTACAAAGTGCATTAATATGGCCATACAGAAGTGTATAACCCCACTTGCTTTCACGGGACAACCCCTTTAACTATAAAACCCTTTCCCAGGCACTAACATTGCAAATAGTGAAATACTTCCCTCTTCCCGCTCCCATTGTGCCCCACGGTGCTGCTCTGGGTTTCTCCTGTGACATCACTTTTATACGCTAACCCAGCCTGTTTATGGGGTGTCCCAAATACTGCAGCCAATAGCAGGGCTCGGCAATTGATAGCTGAGATCAGTTAGTGGATGCAGCGCATGTGACGTCCCGTAAATCTGGGGAGGGCTGCAGCCTGTAAACAAGCACAGGCATGGAGGACCATTATTATGTATCTGAAATTAAAAAAACACACCAAAAATTCTTTAAAACATTAAAAACTTGATTTATATGATAGGTCATTTTTTACTGACACATCCCTTTAAGGGTGGACACTTTTGTAATTACTCCACATAAGGATGTTTGACAGGTCTCCAGAAAACAAGTAGCTCATAGGGTTTTCTGCTGTGAAGCCCGCAGGTATCAGCTGCATCTGTTGGAGAATTCGGCAGCAAGTATTGAATTCAACTGCAGTCCCATCACAGGGAAAATTATTAGGGATTTCCAGGACTAGGATACTGATCAGACTTAGTGGCCAGTGTGAAAACTGCCAGATTTCAGGATTTTTTCTCACTGTACATAGTGTAGTATACAGGATTTGTACACTCCATAATAGTAATGTGGTTATATCTCTTTAGTATATGTGTAACTTTAGGAATGTCAAGTTTCATTGGTTTCTTCCTATAATTAATACTCTAACCACATTACATAATGCAAGGTTCTTGGTAAATAATTTGATCAAATCATATTGGCCCATCTACCAACGTCCAGGTGACCGAGCTCAGATGGGTCCTAATTAGTGATGAGCGAGTATACTCGCTAAGGGCAACTGCTCGATCGAGCATTGCCCTTAACGAGTACCTGCCCTCTCGAGAGAAAAGGTTCGGGTGCCGGCAGCGGGCGGGGAGCGGCGGGGGAGAGCGGGGTAGAACGGAGGGGAGATCTCTCTCTCCCTCTCTCCCCGCCACTGACTGCCGCAACTCACCGCTCCCCCGCGCTGGCACCTGAACCTTTTCTCTCGAGCGGGCAGGTACTCGCTAAGGGCAATGCTCGCTCGAGCAATTGCCCTTAGCGAGTATGCTCGCTCATCTCTAGTCCTAATGCTAATACCAAGTGGTTTAATCTTAACTCAGGTTAAGAACTTTTAGTGTTTGGATATGGTTTCCGCACTTAACGCCTGCATACATATAGATCTATGTGACCGTATTGCATAGGGATAATCTACTTCAAAAGAGAAAGTAATGCTATGTGTATGAAGTATTGAAGATTCTTCCCTTACAGCAAATAAACTGATTTATGGTTTCACCATTGATCCTGACTTCCGCAGTCCCTTCCCACCACCTAACATCTGTACTGAGGCACTGCACTACACTGGAAGGATCATTTTTTATTTATTTTCCCCATTTTTATGATTATTTGGTCTGGCACAGGTCTCGGCCTGTACACAGACTGGCATCACCTACTTGACAAATTACCATCTTACGCTGTCCGACTTCACGGGTAGCACCAAAAAGCCAAAAACTAAATTATATTATTTTTCCAACTGTGCACCGCCTTTTGCTACTGAGGGAAAGTAGCGGAGCCACCGTGACCACCATCATTTTTACCCACCTGGCCGTGGTCTGCTGTGTTGCAATAGTGCAAAAAAAAATTAAGCAGAATCATAAAAAAAGGCAAAAATATCTTTAACATAAAAACTTGATTGATATGAGATCTTTTCCTGATCATACATTCCTTTAATGATAACTCCTATAGAAAACCACTGGTATCCGTATCCTCCCCATATAATAGTCAGACCCTGCAGTCCAAGGTCTGCACGTATAGCATTCATACATTGCACAACCCCGTTGCAGTCCGTTTCCATCTAAACAATGGCACATTTCTTGCTGTGACTTCGGTTTTGCTTCTGTATCAGCACTTTCTATTACAGCATAAACCCAGGTTGACTGTCCACTTGGGCATCCTGACTTGGACTGCTGCCTGAACAAAAAGCATTTGATGTATGAGTATAGCCTCCGAGCTGCCAACAATTTGGTCCATCTGCTCCCATGGATCTTTGCCTGTTTGCAAGTTTGTTAGTCCATTTAACTTTGAACACATGCCAGTGACTGATAAAAGTACAGTAACGGGAGTTTCCTTTCGTACTATTGTTATTTTTTGCACTCAATATGCCATTCTGATTAATTCACTTTGGTTTTTTCTATTTTGCACCTTGAGGCGAACATGCAAACTGGAAAGGGGCAACAGTAAAAAGATGAGCAGATTCATAGGAAAAGAAATGGTAAGAGATCTCTACCATCAGCAAGTGTGAACCTAGTCTCTCTGCTGCT
Source organism: Eleutherodactylus coqui (assembly GCF_035609145.1). Classification (NCBI taxonomy): domain Eukaryota; kingdom Metazoa; phylum Chordata; class Amphibia; order Anura; family Eleutherodactylidae; genus Eleutherodactylus; species Eleutherodactylus coqui. The sequence goes on from NC_089848.1 coordinate 125,995,655, forward strand.
TGAGGCAAACTGTAGGAAGGCACCAGCCTCCATCCGGTGGTATATCTGCCATGAGGCAAGTTGGACCGCTCAGCTGGGGCAGCGCCCCCTTGCTTTGAGTGGGGTTCAGTGTGGCGGTCAGAACTGGTGGTGCAGTGTGTGAACTGTTTGTAAGCAACCAGCCAGGATGAGCTGCCTCTACGGAGCACGAAGCGCAGCATGGCGGTTAAAGTGGCAGCCTGGGGCCTTTTCAAGGCTCTCTGACTTGATGTATTCCTGGCCAATTGGGTGCTGGAAAAAGTGCTATATACTGCAGTACAGAAGTATTGCAGTAAGTTGTACAAGCGATCCGAAGATCACAAGTTCAAGTCCCCTAGTAAAAAAAAGTTAAGTACAAAAAAACTTTCCCCAGTATAAGCATACAAAGATCAAAGCAAAACAAAAACACAATTGCTGTTGTCAGATCTGTAAAAGTCTGAACTATTAAAATATTGCATTATCTGTATTGTACAGTAAATATCACAAAAATAATACAATACAAGAATTGCATTTTTTGAGCAACCCTTTAGCCCCAAAAGGGGAATAGTAATAAAAAGTGATCAAATAGTCATACCCAAACATGAAACCAGTAATAACTACAGCTGACTCTGCAGAGCAGGAGCCCTCACACAGTCCATCCGGGGGGACATAAAAAAGGTAGAGGGCTCAGAATGTGGTGACAAAAAGCAATTTTTTATTTTAGAAAGAATAAAACTTAACAAAACGATATGAAACTGGTATCACTGTAACTGTACCGATCCACAGAATATAGTGCACATGTCCCTGAGGCCTCATCCACACGAGCCTGTGCTGGTGAGTACATAGGTGCGCACAAAAGCAGCGCGCCCACATATGTGCACAAACACGTGTGAATGCAGGTCTGTGCAGCATTGCTTTCAATGGTGCCGCCGCTGCTGCTGGTGGCTCTATTGAAAGCAATGGTCTGCCGGCAACCCCTGCAGTGATTTTCAGGGAAGGGCTTTAAATATAAGACACAGCCCTTTCAGCAGGCAGGGATTTTAAATAAAAATGCAACATGTTGTGGCGCACTAATGCGCCTTTCTCAAGCATATATCAGTATAACATAACATACAAATATATATATATATATATATATATATATATATATATATATATATATATATATATATATATATATATATATATATGTGTGTACTAATCAACAGTTTCTTCAGACACCGGTCAGTGGCTGTGACATCATCCTCAGGGGGTGTGGAAAGGGGAGTTCCAGCCAGAATCCGCCAAATGTTCTATCTGGAACGCAGTGTGCATTTCAAATGGAAGGTACCAAGAAATGTGGAGCAAAACGTGCACTTCAAGGGAGTGGGGTGGCGTCACTCCACGGTCACCGGCGGTCTCTACGGGGGACAAACTTAACAGTGAAGTAAATATAATCTCAAATAATCGGGAATCATATGGATACTCTGTTACCAATAATTCCTAAACCATCGTATGCCTTGTGTGTCAGTCCATACACATTACATAAGACCACTTCATAGTCTATGTGTACTTAAAAAGGGAGTCCATGGTACGAAATACAATTTGTATATAAAAGCTTTCACTTAAATAGACATCATTCATCAAATCTTTTCACTAAGAGATGAATACGCTAAACATACAATATATATATTCTATGAAGATCCATAAGTAGATGGAATTAATATAACTATCCTGAAAGATTCCACACAATCATCATGGGGATAAGTGTATAAAGGGTATTATATATAATACATGTATAAAGCATATAACAACCCTAAACATATAAAACCAGGCTTAATGCTAGATGTGCATAATAATCCATTTGGTACATGTCAAAATAACCTAGATTTCCTCTAATACCTCATGGGCATTAGTGCATCCATTCAAAAACTCCAAAATATCTCCTTCTTTCTTAGTTCGGAGAAGGATTGTGTTTCATAGTGTTCCAGAGGTGTAACTCGGGGGGCCCAGAGGGATCGCTGTTACGGTGTATGAAGAAGTGTCGGGAGACGCTATGTTTTAGATATTGATTCCTGATATTGGATCTATGTTTGGAGATGCGAGTACGTAAGGCGTTCTTGGTTCTCCCTACATGTTTCTTGCCCCAAAGGCATTGTAATCTATATATATAAAATTGAATGTATGTCTGTCTGCGTGCGTGTCTGCGTGCGTGCGTGCGTGTCTGTTTGTCCTTTATGCGCTACTACACCATTCATCCGATCGCCATGAAACTTTGGGAAGTTGTTGAGTACACTCCTGGGAAGATTATAGGCATAGTACAAATATCCTACGATAAATGGCGCGCGCGCGAGCGTCGTCGAAAGTTACACCCCCCCCCCACGTAGATCGAATAAGTAAGCCACCTGCTATTGTGATGTCATCACTGATGTCATCAACATCGGACGCCCTTGAACATGCCCCAACATGTTCTATAAAGCTGCATTGTGATGTCATTAAGGCTCTATTATGACACGTACAGCTTGGAACCACTAGAGCACGCCAGCCAATTACCATTGGAGTTGGAAGTGGGTAAACAAGTACTAGGATATCTTCCTAAGAAGCCACAGCAGCCGGATAAATTGTATGTTCCACCCAACGGCTATTTTATTCAGCCCGCAAGGGGGAAGCAGCGGCCTACAAAATCTAATTCTCTCATTTCCTGATGTCATAGATAGATAGATAGATAGATAGATAGATAGATAGATAGACTGTATGCAATAACCCTGATAGATAGATAGATAGATAGACTGTATGCAATGACACGTACAGCTTGAAACCATAAATACTAGAGCACGCCAGCCATTTACAGTCAGTCTCCATTGAAGTTGGAAGTGGGCAAACATGTACTAGGCCAGTGATGGCGAACCTTTTAGGGACCGAGTGCCCAAACTACAACCCAAAACCCACTTATGTATCGCAAAGTGCCAACACGTCAGGGGGCGGGGCTTATCACGACGTATGATTTTACCCCCGTCGTTCTAAAAAGGACAAGGCTGTTTCAGAATAGACCGGGTGCAGATTCTGACTGCTTTTTGGACGCGGAAATACTGCAGAATGTGCTCAGCGGAGATTTCTGTGGAAAATTCTGCAGCATTTCCGCATCTAAAAAGCAGTCAAAATCTGCACCCGGTCTATTCTGAAAGAGCCCTGCCCATTTCTGCCACATGTACACATACCCCAGCGGTAATAGTGACACCTTCACCCCAGCGATAATAGTGACATCCCACAGCAGTAATAATAGTGACACTCCCCCCATTAGTAATAAGAGTGACATACCCCAGCGGTAAACCTCAGTGGTCGCTGCTGCCGTCATCTAGATATATAAAAACGTAGTATGTATGTATGTCTGTCTTCGCAGCAACGCGCGAACATGCCCCAACATGTTCTCATAAGCTGCATTGTGATGTCATTAAGGCTCTATTATGACACGTACAGCTTGGAACCACTAGAGCACGCCAGCCAATTACCATTGGAGTTGGAAGTGGGTAAACAAGTACTAGGATATCTTCCTAAGAAGCCGCAGCAGCCGGATAAATTGTATGTTCCACCCAACGGCTATTTTATTCAGCCCGCAAGGGGGAAGCAGCGGCCTACAAAATCTCATTCAGGTAGGTAGGTTCAGTTCTTGGAGGTTGGGGAATGCTTATGGGCAAGGCCTTATGTCTCATCCCAACTCGATTATTCAATTCTAAGCGCAAAAGAATTAGCGTCCAAATTTTATGTACGGAATTTAATTCTCTCACTTCCCAATGTCATAGAAACTTGAAATTTGGCATGAGCATTGATTATGTCATAAATAGGAAAAGTTAATGGGTCCCAACTCGATTATTCAATTCAAAGCGCCAAAGAATTAGCGTTCAAATTTTACGTACGGAATCTAATTCTCTCATTTCCTGATGTCATAGATAGATAGATAGATAGATAGATAGATAGATAGATAGATAGATAGATAGATAGATAGACTGTATGCAATAACCCTGATAGATAGATAGATAGATAGATAGATAGATAGATAGATAGATAGATAGATAGATAGATAGATAGATAGACTGTATGCAATGACACATACAGCTTGGAACCATAAATACTAGAGCACGCCAGCCATTTACAGTCAGTCTCCATTGGAGTTGGAAGTGGGCAAACATGTACTAGGCTATCTTCCCAAGAAGCCACAGCAGCCGGATAAATTGGATGTTCCACACAACGGCTATTTTATTCAGCCTGCAAGGGGGAAGCAGCGGCCTACAAAATCTCATTGGTCGCTGCTGCCGTCATTTTTAAAAAAGGTACGCTCAGTTCTTTCATGGAGAACAATGTTTAGTGGAGAACTCGCTTATTGGATACAATGTTGCGAGCTGGGGAAAACCCCTAGAATAATCCACGGCACGCAGGCAGACAAGCAAAGTGTAAATAACTGGATTGGATAGCTATGTCTGTCTGTCTTCGCAGCAACGAATGTATGTATGTCTGTCTTCGCAGCAACGCGCGACGGGTACGCTAGTCTATATATATAAAATTGAATGTATGTCTGTCTGCGTGCGTGCGTGTCTGCGTGTCTGCGTGCGTGTCTGTTTGTCCTTTATGCGCTACTACACCATTCATCCGATCGCCATGAAACTTTGGGAAGTTGTTAAGTACACTCCTGGGAAGATTATAGGCATAGTACAACTATCCTACGATAAATGGCGCGCGCACGTCGTCGAAAGTTACGACCCCCCCCCACGTAGATCGAATAAGTAAGCCACCTGCTATTGTGATGTCATCACTGATGTCATCAACATCGGACGCCCTTGAACATGCCCCAACATGTTCTATAAAGCTGCATTGTGATGTCATTAAGGCTCTATTATGACACGTACAGCTTGGAACCACTAGAGCACGCCAGCCAATTACCATTGGAGTTGGAAGTGGGTAAACAAGTACTAGGATATCTTCCTAAGAAGCCACAGCAGCCGGATAAATTGTATGTTCCACCCAACGGCTATTTTATTCAGCCCGCAAGGGGGAAGCAGCGGCCTACAAAATCTCATTCAGGTAGGTAGGTTCAGTTCTTGGAGGTTGGGGAATGCTTATGGGCAAGGCCTTATGTCTCATCCCAACTCGATTATTCAATTCTAAGCGCAAAAGAATTAGCGTCCAAATTTTATGTACGGAATTTAATTCTCTCACTTCCCAATGTCATAGAAACTTGAAATTTGGCACGAGCATTGATTATGTCATAAATAGGAAAAGTTAATGGGTCCCAACTCGATTATTCAATTCAAAGCGCCAAAGAATTAGCGTTCAAATTTTACGTACGGAATCTAATTCTCTCATTTCCTGATGTCATAGATAGATAGATAGATAGATAGATAGATAGATAGATAGATAGATAGATAGATAGACTGTATGCAATGACACATACAGCTTGGAACCATAAATACTAGAGCACGCCAGCCATTTACAGTCAGTCTCCATTGGAGTTGGAAGTGGGCAAACATGTACTAGGCTATCTTCCCAAGAAGCCACAGCAGCCGGATAAATTGGATGTTCCACACAACGGCTATTTTATTCAGCCTGCAAGGGGGAAGCAGCGGCCTACAAAACCTGAGTGGTCGCTGCTGCCGTCATCTAGATATATAAAAACGAATGTATGTATGTCTGTCTGTCTTCGCAGCAACGCGCGACGGGTACGCTAGTAAGGACATAAAAAACAGTACAAACCCTCTTTTTGCTGCCTTCTTCTCATCCACCATGATAAAAATGCAACAAGTATGTACTTCCTATAGGGAACTTCCATGAAGGAATGGGGGATATCTATGTATCGAGTCCCCAAACAATTCAACAATTGACTACAATTAGCTGTGATTGCTAGAAGAAATTGTGGGAAAAAGTTAATCTTTCCCGAAATCAATGGACAAAGCTGGGTCTTACCAAGGGATGGCTGCTCTGTGGCATCAAGTACATGACGTCCATAGAAAACTATAGGATTCGTTGACTGGTTTTAACTAGAGATGAGCGAACGTACTCGTCCGAGCTTGATACTCGTTCGAGTATTAGCGTGTTCGAGATGCTCGTTACTCGTAACGAGTATCACGCGATGTTCGGGTTACTTTCACTTTCATCTCTGAGATGTTAGCGCGCTTTTCTGGCCAATTGAAAGACAGGGAAGGCATTACAACTTCCCCCTGCGACGTTCAAGCCCTATACCACCCCCCTGCTGTGAGTGGTTGGCGAGATCAGGTGTCACCCGAGTATAAAAGTCGGTCCCTCCCACGGCTCGCCTCAGATGCGTTGTGAGATAGCTGAGGGACAGTGCTGTTGGTGCCGGAGCTGCTGTAGGGAGAGTGTTAAGAGTTAGTGTAGGCTTCAAGAACCCCAACGGTCCTTCTTAGGGCCACATCTAACCGTGTGCAGTAGTGTGGAGGCTGCTTTTAGCAGTGTTGCACTTTTTTATTTTTTTGGTATATCGGTCGTGCAGAGCATTGCGCCCTGCAGTAATACTACAGGGACAGAAGTGTGGAGGCAGGGAGAGCGTTAGGAGTTAGTGTAGGCTTCAAGAACCCCAACGGTCCTTCTTAGGGCCACATCTAACCGTGTGCAGTAGTGTGGAGGCTGCTTTTAGCAGTGTTGCACTTTTTTATTTTTTTGGTATATCGGTCGTGCAGAGCATTGCGCCCTGCAGTAATACTACAGGGACAGAAGTGTGGAGGCAGGGAGAGCGTTAGGAGTTAGTGTAGGCTTCAAGAACCCCAACGGTCCTTCTTAGGGCCACATCTAACCGTGTGCAGTAGTGTGGAGGCTGCTTTTAGCAGTGTTGCACATTTTTTGTTTTTAGGTATATCGGCCGTGCAGAGCATTGCGCCCTGCAGTAATACTACAGGGACAGAATTGTGTAGGCAGGGCCAGAAGACATATATTATAGATTCAATATACGCAGTGGTCCTTTTGAAAAAAATATTGAAAAAAAACCTATTTGGCCTGCCTATCACTGTGCTCAGTGCTCTGGGTCCGTGTCTGCTGGGGGTAGTAGTTTTCCAAATAAATACGCAGCCAGCTAAGTGTTACAGCAGGCTTGCGCCAAATTATTTCCTGGCTCTGAAATCACCGGTCTGTTGCAGTTAATAACAGTGCAACACTGCAGTTCCGTGACACAGTCCAGGGACAGAATTGTGTAGGCAGGGACAGAAGACATATATTATAGATTGAATATACGCAGTGGTCCTTTTGAAAAAAATATTGAAAAAAAATCTATTTGGCTTGACTGTCACTGTGCTCAGTGCTCTGGGTCCGTGTCTGCTGGGGGTAGTAGTTCTCCAAATAAATACGCAGCCAGCTAAGTGTTACAGCAGGCTTGCGCCAAATTATTTCCTGGCGTTCCATAAGCAAACTCAGCCTCCAACCACAGGCCAATAAGCGGCACATTTAATTACAGTGTTGTGTTTTTGCATTCCTGGTAATACAGCATGCTGAGGGGTAGGGGTAGGCCTAGAGGACGTGGGCGCGGCCGAGGACGCGGAGGCCCAAGTCAGGGTGTGGGCACAGGCCGAGCTCCTGATCCAGGTGTATCACAGCCGACTGCTGCGGGATTAGGAGAGAGGCACGTTTCTGGCGTCCCCACATTCATAGCACCTTTAATGGGTCCACGCGGTAGACCTTTATTAGAAAATGAGCAGTGTGAGCAGCTCCTGTCGTGGATGGCAGAAAGTGCTTCCAGCAACCTATCGTCCACCCAGAGTTCTGTGCCGTCCACTGCTGCAACTCAGAATCCTCTGGCTGCTGCTCCTCCTTCCTCCCAGCCTCCTCACTCCATTACAATGACACATTCTGAGGAGCGGGCAGACTCCCAGGACCTGTTCTCGGGCCCCTGCTCAGTGGTTCCTCTCCCACCAGAGGTGTTTATCGTGACTGATGCCCAACCATTGCAAAGTTCCCGGGGTCCGGGGGATGAGGCTGGGAACTTCCGGCAACTGTCTCAAGACCTTTCAGTGGGTGAGGAGGCCGATGACGATGAGACACAGTTGTCTATCAGTGAGGTAGTAGTAAGGGCATTAAGTCCGAGGGAGGAGCGCACCGAGGATTCTGAGGAAGAGCAGCAGGACAATGAGGTGACTGACCGCACCTGGTTTGCTACGCCTACTGAGGACAGGTCTTCAGAGGGGGAGGCAAGGGCAGCAGCAGGGCAGGTTGCAAGAGGCAGTGTGGTGGCCAGGGGTAGAGGCAGGGCCAGACCGAATAATCCACCAACTGTTTCCCAAAGCGCCCCCTCGCGCCATGCCACCCTGCAGAGGCCGAGGTGCTCAAAGGTCTGGCAGTTTTTCACCGAGAGTGCAGACGACCGACGAACAGTGGTGTGCAACCTTTGTCGCGCCAAGATCAGCCGGGGAGCCACCACCACCAGCCTCACCACCATCAGCATGTGCAGACATATGATGGCCAAGCACCCCACAAGGTGGGACGAAGGCCGTTCACCGCCTCCGGTTTGCACCGCTGCCTCTCCCCCTGTGCCCCAACCTGCCACTGAGATCCAACCCCGCTCTGAGGACACAGGCACTATCGTCTCCTGGCCTGCACCCACACCCTCACCTCCGCTGTCCTCGGCCCCATCCAGCAATGTCTGTCAGCGCAGCGTCCAGCCGTCGCTAGCGCAAGTGTTTGAGCGGAAGCGCAAGTACGCCGCCACGCACCCGCACGCTCAAGCGTTAAACGTGCACATAGCCAAATTTATCAGCCTGGAGATGCTGCCGTATAGGGTTGTGGAAACGGAGTCCTTCAAAAGTATGATGGCGGCGGCGGCCCCGCGCTACTCAGTTCCCAGTCACCACTACTTTTCCCGATGTGCCGTCCCAGCCCTGCACGACCACGTCTCCCGCAACATTGTACGCGCCCTCACCAACGCGGTTACTGCCAAGGTCCACTTAACAACGGACACGTGGACAAGCACAGGCGGGCAGGGCCACTACATCTCCCTGACGGCACATTGGGTGAATTTAGTGGAGGCTGGGACAGAGTCAGAGCCTGGGACCGCTCACGTCCTACCCACCCCCAGAATTGCGGGCCACAGCTCGGTGGTAGTATCTGCGGCGGTGTACGCTTCCTCCTCTAAACCACCCTCCTCCTCCTCCTCAATTGCAACCTCTGTCTCGCAATCAAGATGTGTCAGCAGCAGCAGCACGTCGCCAGCAGTCGGTGTCGCGCGGCGTGGCAGCACAGCGGTGGGCAAGCGTCAGCAGGCGGTACTGAAACTACTCAGCTTAGGAGATAAGAGGCACACGGCCCACGAAATGCTGCAGGGTCTGACAGAGCAGACCGACCGGTGGCTTGCGCCGCTGAGCCTCCAACCGGGCATAGTCGTGTGTGACAACGGCCGTAACCTGGTGGCGGCTCTGCAGCTCGGCAGCCTCACGCACGTGCCATGCCTGGCCCACGTCTTTAATTTGGTGGTTCAGCGCTTTCTGAAAAGCTACCCACGCTTGTCAGACCTGCTCGGAAAGGTGCGCCGGCTCTGCGCACATTTCCGCAAGTCCCACACGGACGCTGCCACCCTGCGCACCCTGCAACATCGGTTTAATCTGCCAGTGCACCGACTGCTGTGTGATGTGCCCACACGGTGGAACTCTACGCTCCACATGTTGGCCAGGCTCTATGACCAGCGTAGAGCTATAGTGGAATACCAACTCCAACATGGGCGGCGCAGTGGGAGTCAGCCTCCTCAATTATTTTCAGAAGAGTGGGGCTGGTTGGCAGACATCTGCCAGGTCCTTCGAAACTTTGAGGAGTCTACCCAGGTGGTGAGCGGCGATGCTGCAATCATTAGCGTCACCATTCCTCTGCTATGCCTCTTGAGAAGTTCCCTGCAAAGCATAAAGGCAGACGCTTCGCACTCGGAAACAGAGCCGGGGGAAGACAGTATGTCGCTGGATAGTCAGAGCACCCTCATGTCTATATCTCAGCTCAGTGAGGAGGAGGAGGAGGAGGAGGAGGAGGAAGATGAGGAGGAGGGGGAAGACACAGCTTGGCCCACTGGTGAGGGTACACATGCTGCTGGCCTGTCATCCTTTCAGCGTGTATGGCCTGAGAAGGAGGAGGAGGAGGAAGAGGAGGAGGAGGAGGAGGAGGAGGAGGAGGATCCTGAAAGTGATCTTCCTAGTGAGGACAGCCATGTGTTGCGTACAGGTACCCTGGCACACATGGCTGACTTCATGTTAGGATGCCTTTCTCGTGACCCTCGCGTTGCACGCATTCTGGCCACTACGGATTACTGGGTGTACACACTGCTTGACCCACGGTATAAGGAGAACCTTTCCACTCTCATAACCGAAGAGGAAAGGGGTTCGAGAGTGTTGCTATACCACAGGACCCTGGCGGACAAACTGATGGTAAAATTCCCATACGACAGCAATTCTCAATATCCAGCAATTGTCTTGCGATACGTTCGGCGGATGTATCATCTTGTAGTTGAACACGCATCCCGTTGCTCGTAATGCCTTTTGCTTTTGTGCTTGAGATGGAAATCAAACGATCTTTCTCTGGGGGGCATAACTGTCGACGATGCTCGTACGTGCGCCACCTATCATAGGATAGATGTACTATGCCAGTAATCTTCCCAGGAGTGTACTCAACAACTTCCCAAAGTCTCATGGCAATTTGATGAATGGTGTAGTAATGCATAAAGGACAGACAGACAGACAGACAGACATTCATTTATATATATCAGGAAGTGAGAAAATGACATTCCGTATGTAAAATTTGGACGCTAATTCTTTTGCGCTTAGAATTTAATAATCGAGTTGGGACCCATTAGCTTTTCCTATTTATAACATACTAGCGTACCCGTCGCGCGTTGCTGCGAAGACAGACAGACATACATACATTCGTTTTTATATATCTAGATGACGGCAGCAGCGACCACTGAGGTTTTGTAGGCCGCTGCTTCCCCCTTGCAGGCTGAATAAAATAGCCGTTGTGTGAAACATCCAATTTATCCGGCTGCTGTGGCTTCTTGGGAAGATAGCCTAGTACATGTTTGCCCACTTCCAACTCCAATGGAGACTGACTGTAAATGGCTGGCGTGCTCTAGTATTTATGGTTCCAAGCTGTATGTGTCATTGCATACAGTCTATCTATCTATCTATCTATCTATCTATCTATCTATCTATCTATCTATCTATCTATCAGGGTTATTGCATACAGTCTATCTATCTATCTATCTATCTATCTATCTATCTATCTATCTATCTATCTATCTATCTATCTATCAGGGTTATTGCATACAGTCTATCTATCTATCTATCTATCTATCTATCTATCTATCTATCTATCTATCTGGGTTATTGCATACAGTCTATCTATCTATCTATCTATCTATCTATCTATCTATCTATCTATCTATCTATCTATCTGGGTTATTGCATACAGTCTATCTATCTATCTATTTATCTATCTATCTGTGACATCAGGAAATGAGAGAATTAGATTCCGTACGTAAAATTTGAACGCTAATTCTTTGGCGCTTTGAATTGAATAATCGAGTTGGGACCCATTAACTTTTCCTATTTATGACATAATCAATGCTCGTGCCAAATTTCAAGTTTCTATGACATTGGGAAGTGAGAGAATTAAGTTGGGATGAGACATAAGGCCTTGCCCATAAGCATTCCCCAACCTCCAAGAACTGCGTTGCTGCGAAGACAGACATACATACATACATTCGTTTTTATATATATAGATGACGGCAGCAGCGACCACTGAGGTTTTGTAGGCCGCTGCTTCCCCCTTGCAGGCTGAATAAAATAGCCATTGTGTGAGAATCGCTGGGGGGGGGGGGGCATTCTTACTGCTGGGAGAATTGCTGGGGGGGGAGGGGGAGACATTCTTACTGCTGGGAGAATTGCTGGGGGGGATGGGAGACATTCTGACTGCTGGGAGAATTGCTGGGGGGGATGGGAGACATTCTGACTGCTGGGAGAATCGCTGGGGGGGGATGGGAGACATTCTGACTGCTTGGAGAATCGCTGGGGGGGGGATCGGAGACATTCTGACTGCTGGGAGAATCGCTGGGGGGGGGATGGGAGACATTCTGACTGCTGGGAGAATCGCTGGGGGGGGGGGTGGGAGACATTCTGACTGCTGGGAGAATCGCTGGCGGGGGAGCGGAGGCATGACTGCTGGGAGAATCGTTGGGGGGAGGGGGGGGCATGGTGACTGCCAAGAAAATCTCTGTGGGGGAAGGGGGGCATGATGACTGCCAGGAGAACCGCTGGGGGGGAGCCATTATGACTGCTGGGGGAACCGCTTGGGGGGAGGGGGGCATTATTATTGCTGGCGGACAGCTGGGGGTGGCATTGTGACTGCTGGTGGACCACTGGGGGGGGGGTATTATGACTGCTGGGGGAACCGCTGGGGGAGGGACCACTGAGGTTTTGTAGGCCGCTGCTTCCCCCTTGCAGGCTGAATAAAATAGCCGTTGTGTGAGAATCGCTGGGGGGGGGGGGGGGGAGACATTCTTACTGCTGGGAGAATTGCTGGGGGGGAGGGGGAGACATTCTTACTGCTGGGAGAATTGCTGGGGGGGATGGGAGACATTCTGACTGCTGGGAGAATCGCTGGGGGGGATGGGAGACATTCTGACTGCTGGGAGAATCGCTGGGGGGGGGATCGGAGACATTCTGACTGCTGGGAGAATCGCTGGGGGGGGGATGGGAGACATTCTGACTGCTGGGAGAATCGCTGGGGGGGGGGGTGGGAGACATTCTGACTGCTGGGAGAATCGCTGGCGGGGGAGCGGAGGCATGACTGCTGGGAGAATCGTTGGGGGGAGGGGGGGGCATGGTGACTGCCAAGAAAATCTCTGTGGGGGAAGGGGGGCATGATGACTGCCAGGAGTACCGCTGGGGGGGAGCCATTATGTCTGCTGGGGGAACCGCTTGGGGGGAGGGGGGCATTATTATTGCTGGCGGACAGCTGGGGGTGGCATTGTGACTGCTGGTGGACCACTGGGGGGGGTATTATGACTGCTGGGGGAACCGCTGGGGGGGGGAGCGGGCATTATTACTGCTGGGGGACCGCTGGGGTATGTCACTCTTATTACTAATGGGGGGAGTGTCACTATTATTACTGCTGTGGGATGTCACTATTATCGCCGGGGTGAAGGTGTCACTATTACCGCTGGGGTATGTGTACATGTGGCAGAAATGGGCAGGGCTCTTTCAGAATAGACCGGGTGCAGATTTTGACTGCTTTTTAGATGCGGAAATGCTGCAGAATTTTCCACAGAAATCTCCGCTGAGGACATTCTGCAGTATTTCCGCGTCCAAAAAGCAGTCAGAATCTGCACCCGGTCTATTCTGAAACAGCCTTGTCCTTTTTAGAACGACGGGGGTAAAATCATACGTTGTGATAAGCCCTGCCCCCTGACGTGTTGGCACTTTGCGATACATAAGTGGGTTTTGGGTTGTAGTTGGGGCACTCGGTCCCTAAAAGGTTCGCCATCACTGGCCTAGTACATGTTTGCCCACTTCCAACTCCAATGGAGACTGACTGTAAATGGCTGGCATGCTCTAGTATTTATGGTTTCAAGCTGTACGTGTCATTGCATACAGTCTATCTATCTATCTATCTATCTATCTATCTATCTATCTATCTATCTATCTATCTATCTATCTATCTATCTCATATCTATCTATCTATCTATCTATCTATCTATCTATCTATCTATCTATCTATCTATCTATCTATCTATCTATCAGGGTTATTGCATACAGTCTATCTATCTATGACATCAGGAAATGAGAGAATTAGATTTTGTAGGCCGCTGCTTCCCCCTTGCGGGCTGAATAAAATAGCCGTTGGGTGGAACATACAATTTATCCGGCTGCTGTGGCTTCTTAGGAAGATATCCTAGTACTTGTTTACCCACTTCCAACTCCAATGGTAATTGGCTGGCGTGCTCTAGTGGTTCCAAGCTGTACGTGTCATAATACAGCCTTAATGACATCACAATGCAGCTTTATAGAACATGTTGGGGCATGTTCAAGGGCGTCCGATGTTGATGACATCAGTGATGACATCACAATAGCAGGTGGCTTACTTACTCGATCTACGTGGGGGGGGGGGCGTAACTTTCGACGACGCTCGCGCGCCATTTATCGTAGGATATTTGTACTATGCCTATAATCTTCCCAGGAGTGTACTTAACAACTTCCCAAAGTTTCATGGCGATCGGATGAATGGTGTAGTAGCGCATAAAGGACAAACAGACACGCACGCAGACACGCAGACACGCACGCACGCAGACAGACATACATTCAATTTTATATATATAGATTGAATGCCCGTGCCAAATTTCACGTTTCTATGTGAGAAAATTACATTTCGTACGTAAAATTTGGACGCTAATTCTTTGGCGCATAGAATCGAATAATCGAGTTGGGACCCATTATCGTTTCCTATTTATGACATATTCAATTCCCGTGCCAAATTTCAAGTTCCTATGTGAGAAAATTACATTCCGTACGTAAAATTTGGACGCTAATTCTTTGGCGCATAGAATTGAATAATCGAGTTGGGACCCATTAGCGTTTCCTATTTATGACATAATCAATGCTCGTGCCAAATGACATTGGGAAGCGAGAAAATGAGATTGCGTACGTAAAATTTGGACGCTAATTCTTTTGCGCTAGAATTGAATAATCGGGTTGGGACCCATTAACTTTTCCTATTTATGACATAATCAATGCTCGTGCCAAATTTCAAGCTTCTATGACATTGGGAAGCGAGAAAATTAGATTCCGTACGTAAAATTTGGACGCCAATTCTTTTGCGCCTAGAATTGAATAATCGAGTTGGGACCGATTAGCTTTTCCTATTTATGACATAATCAATGCTCGTGCCAAATTTCAAGTTTCTATTACATCGCGAAGCGAGAGAATTCGATTCCGTACGTAAAATTTGGACGCTAATTCTTTTGCGCATAGAATTAGTATATGAGGAGGAGGTCGTCTGTGTAATATATTAGTATATGAGGAGGCGGTCGTCTGTGTAATATATTAGTATATGAGCAGGAGGTCTCACAATGCAGCTTTATAGAACATGTTGGGGCATGTTCAAGGGCGTCCGATGTTGATGACATCAGTGATGACATCACAATAGCAGGTGGCTTACTTATTCGATCTACGTGGGGGGGGGGTCGTAACTTTCGACGACGCGCGCGCGCCATTTATCGTAGGATAGTTGTACTATGCCTATAATCTTCCCAGGAGTGTACTCAACAACTTCCCAAAGTTTCATGGCGATCGGATGAATGGTGTAGTAGCGCATAAAGGACAAACACACACGCAGACACGCACGCACGCACGCTTTTTTAAAAATGACGGCAGCAGCGACCAATGAGATTTTGTAGGCCGCTGCTTCCCCCTTGCAGCCTGAATAAAATAGCCGTTGTGTGGAACATCCAATTTATCCGGCTGCTGTGGCTTCTTGGGAAGATACTTTGGGTGGAACATACAATTTATCCGGCTGCTGTGGCTTCTTAGGAAGATAGCCTAGTACTTGTTTACCCACTTCCAACTCCAATGGTAATTGGCTGGCGTGCTCTAGTGGTTCCAAGCTGTACGTGTCATAATAGAGCCTTAATGACATCACAATGCAGCTTTATAGAACATGTTGGGGCATGTTCAAGGGCGTCCGATGTTGATGTCATAATTCTTTGGCGCATAGAATTGAATAATCGAGTTGGGACCCATTAGCATTTCCTATTTATGACATATTCAATGCCCGTGCCAAATTTCAAGTTTCTATGTGAGAAAATTAGATTCCGTACGTAAAATTTGGACGCTAATTTTTTGGCGCAGCACAGCTTTCATTTTACCTCAGCATTCTCAATATCCAGCAATTGTCTTGCGAAACGTACGGCGGATGCATCATCTTGTAGTTGAACACGCCTCCCGTTGCTCGTAATGCCTTTTGCTTTTGTGTTTGAGATGGAAATCAAACGATCTTTGTCTACGGGGCATAACTGTCGACGATGCTCGTACGCGCGCCACCTATCGTAGGATAGTTGTACTATGCCTATAATCTTCCCAGGAGTGTACTCAGCGGTCGTCTGTGTAATATATTAGTATATGAGGAGGAGGTCGTCTGTGTAATATATTAGTATATGAGCAGGAGGTCTCACAATGCAGCTTTATAGAACATGTTGGGGCATGTTCAAGGGCGTCCGATGTTGATGACATCAGTGATGACATCACAATAGCAGGTGGCTTACTTATTCGATCTACGTGGGGGGGGGGTCGTAACTTTCGACGACGCGCGCGCGCCATTTATCATAGTATAAATGTACTATGCCTATAATCTTCCCAGGAGTGTACTCAACAACTTCCCAAAGTTTCATGGCGATCGGATGAATGGTGTAGTAGCGCATAAAGGACAAACACACACGCAGACACGCACGCACGCACGCAGACAGACATACATTCAATTTTATATATATAGATATATTTAATGGAACATTAAATGGTACCATTGAGACATACACCTTGTCCCACAAAATCAAGCCCTCATATTGCTGTGTAGATGGAAAAATAAAGAAACTATTGTTCCTGAAATGCAGGAATGGAAAAAGTGAAAACCCTAAAAATGGCCAGTATTCAAGGGATTAAAGGGGTTTTCCAGTGAAATACTATTGAGGACCTATCCTCAGGATAGGCCATCAATAGTTGGTCAGCCAGGGTCCACCGCTCGGGACCCCAACGGATCAGCTGTGCAGGCGCATGCTGTGAGTGCCGTAATAACACAGAAGGCCGGACCCCGGGACGATGAACTAAAAAATACAGAGATAAAGAAAGAGAGAATAAGAAAAAGGGAGATAACGAGAGAGAAAAAGAGCGAGAAACAAAGAGATAGAGAAAGAAACAAAGAAAAAGAAAGGAAAAACAGAGAGAGAGAAAGAAAGAGAGATAGAGAAAATGAGAGAGAGAAAGAGGAAATAGAGAAAGGGGGAAAAAGAGAGAGCAAAAGAAAGAGAGATAGAGAAAATGAGAGAGAGAGAAAGAGAAAGAGGAAAGAAAGAAAGAGGGAAAAAGAGAGAGGAAGAAAGAGAGAGAGAGAAAAGAGAGAAAGAAAGAGAGAACTGTCAGGGTTGAAAAGAGAAGCACAGGCCAGCTGAGAGGGCAAAGACTGCAGGTACTGTAGAGGGCCTCTAGTCACTGGAATGAGTAGCCAGAGATTGGTCAAGGGAAGCATCTGAACAGCGACTGTTTGCATTCCAAGCGACAAGCTGTAAGTGAGACTAACCTCAATATGAGTTGACCGACCACACAACAGGCCTGTTTATGGAAATGCTGCAGCAGCTATACAGCAAAGGGACATTGCTCACAGGAGATGAACTGATACAAAAGCGATACACAAATGTCATCTCTTGAAATAAAAACATTGTGTTCAGCTATACGCTGTGTTCAGTTATAATGCATTGATACTTATAATGTCTTCTAAGTGATATTGCTTTCTTAGATCCTGCATCAAGTATCATTATCAGGATTTAGCTAGCCTAGATAGTGTTGAATCAGCATACGGTAAATGTTGGAGCACTCATTTATATCTATACTGTTGTTTACTCATACTTCTGTGTCCTTAACCCCTCAGTACCACAGGACATACAGCTACGTCTTCAGTGGGCGGGGTTTATATGGAGCGGGATTGCTAGCCGATCTCGCTCCATACAGGACAGGTGTCGTCTGTTCGTGATAGCTGGCACCACCCGCAAAAGCCGTGATAAATTCTGACACTAAATTCTGACAGCAGCATTTCAATGCCCTGATTGTTGTTCGGGACTCCTGAATACCCCCCCCCCCCCCCCCCCCCGTAATGAGACCATGGGGTACCATTCGGTTGCCATAAGAACCTGCGGCCTTCTGAAGCCCCCCAGGGCTCCCAAAATGCGGTATAATGCAATACCGTAGTATTACATTATACTGTAGGAAGGATCAATCGTTAGAAGTTCAGGCCCCCTATGAAAAAACAAAAAAATGTAAAAATAATTAAACAAAAGTTGTATTAAGTATTGGAAAAGATAAAAATAAGTAAAAGTTGAAAAAGAAAACTAAAATGAAAAAAAGATTGCGTAGTTAAGGGGTTAAATAATAATTGTCTATTTTTGGTAACTCCATGGACCTGTATTTCATCGACCACCCTCAACATTTTTATGGAGCTTCTCCAAAGTTAAAGCCACGTTGTAGGACGGCAGTGTTGTCCGGGCGCCGGGGCCACACCGAGGTTTTTGATTCTTGGGATGTCAGACCTGAAATGATTTATGGAAAAGCAAATCTCATTTGTCTTTACCCTGAAACACGCGGCATTAATTAGCTCTCAACTTCAATTAACCAACGTCTTCCATTCCTTCACCCCACACCGGATAAAAGTGCTCGACTGCTCAGTGATGATTGAGTTGCTTTTTTATCTTCTACATTACAGACTGAATATATCTCATTAGGATTCACGGCCACGAATCTCCTGTCTACTTGCCTTACGGAGAACAGCAATGCCGCTTTTATCCCCAGTATACCTTTCCCGGGCGGCTCCTCTTGACCCGGCTGTCTTGTCAAATCATCCTTATTATTTGGTTATCTGCCATCTATCACGCCGGAGCGAGAGGCATCCACTGGATTCACGGTTTGCAGGTTGTAGGCGTTTTCTGTTGTGTTGAATTCCATTACTTTAGCAACTTCATTCATTTAAAGGGAAGAGACAACTTTGGAAACATGTTCAAGTCTTCTTATTCCTGGGGATGAGCTTGTAAGTAGTCAGCGGTTCCTTGGCTATTGGAATGGTGGGAACTTTAGGGGAGAACTAAGAGGGCGAAGTGGCAAGTTTTTTTATGGGTCGGGAAAGGTATGGTTTGCCCTCAGGAAGAGCGCCTAGAGAGTAGATTTATGAGGCCATACATGATCCTCTGGGACATCTATGCAAATTGGAGTATGGAAAAATGTCTTTACAGCACCACCTATTGGAAGGCAGCATTCCTGCAAGTCAATCTCAGATTTCTTAACAACCTACCGCACCTTGATAAGGTTCATCCCATAGCCGGGCCAGTTCTAACTGATATCTGGCCGCCCGCTGCAACAGCAGGGATCAGGGAGAAGATTGATCCCTGTTGTTAACCCCTTATATGCCGCAATCAATGTATATCGAGGCATGTAAAGGGTTTACAAAGGGAGCATGCTCCCTTTGTGACATCATCGGCCCTTCACTTTGTAATCGCCCAGGGCTGATGGGTTGCCATTACCGATGCTAGACACTGAGTAGGTTCGAAAGCTCGCTGTAACATCATGTGTTTTTGTTAGCTATTAAAAGGTATCCTATCTACAAGATTACTTATACTACTTTCTCTTACTGAGAGCAATCACATTTTGCTCTATTGGCGACACCGTACCAAAATGTTTTCTGACACCAGACAATGACGTCCGAGCCTGAACATGGCCTATGATCGCTGTTTTACATGATAATGCATCGCAGTATAGAAGTACTGCATTGTATCATCATAGCGATCATAGCTTTTCTAGTGCAGGTCTCCATTAGGGACATGAAAAATGTAAAAAAAATTGTAACACAAAACCCCTTTATTGCGCACTTTCCTCTCTTTTTATAGAAATAAATGTAAAAAAACGAACACATATTTGGTATCATCATATCCACAGCGGTACAATAAAGTGAATGCGCTAATTATTCTGCCCAGCAAAACCTGTAAAAATAACAACTCAAAGATGCAGCCAAAATGCCTATTTTGTTCATTTCTCCTCCCAAAAAAGCCATATGTAAGGCAATATGGTGGCAATAAAATCTACAGCTCGTCATGCAAGATACAAGCCCTCACAGAGCTCCGTCTATGGAGAAATAAAAAGGTATGAGACTTTAAATGCGAAGTCCAAAAAAAGGGGTTTTATTGTGCAAAAGTGGAAAAAACAAACAGCCAGAGGGGAGAAGAGAGGCAGAAAGCTGGCAAGGGGGAGGAAAAGGGATAGACAGTTAAGATGGTAGCGGCCAATATACGCTCCTGTGAATAAGCCCTTATACAGTACAATAGTACAGCTGAAATTACAAATACTTGCCACTAGATGGCAGGCTCCTCCAATAAACATTTCAGGATGTTGCAGAAACCTTACCAACAACAAAGTGTGGAAGTTGGGGTTTTCTTTTTTCTTACCCCCCTACCCCTCTTACACCCCCGTGGTCTTACTTTGTGTTACGTGAATGCTTGATCTGAATGCAAAGATGGGCCCTGCTAGTGATGTAGCTGCTGATGACGTACCCATTCATCAAGTTGCAAAAATTCGTGGGTTGTTAGAGTGGAAGCTCAATGGATTTGACAGTGGGGGCAGATAAGATAAACAGAGGAATAAAGAGTGGTATCTGGTCTCAGACAAGCCCTTTAAAGTGACCCTTCAGATCTGGAGAAACAAAGATGGCCGCACCAGGTTCTCTGACTACCTGTGTATTAGTATAAGACACTACACCTGCTTTGCTTAAACAGTGCTGCCCCCATGATCAGTGCTGGCCAGCTAGTGTCTTATACTTTCAATGCATACTAATACACAGCATATACCCCGTTTCCCTGAAAATAAGACTTACCCTGAAAATAACCCCCAGCATGATTTTAAAATAGTGTCCTAGTACCTATACATGTAAAAATGAAATCATTTAGAGCAAAAATTAATATAAGACCCTGTCTTATTTTTGGGAAAATGCGGTATCAGGTAGTCAGTGAAGAGTTTCAGCCATTTTTGTTTCTCCAAGCCTGGAGGGTGACTTTAAGGACGCAGCAATATTTTTTCCCGTTATTTTCGTGTCTGCATTTGTCGACCGCCTTGTTTCCCCTCCATGCTTTAAACTGAAGCTCTACTTGTTCAGATTTACTGCAGTGCATTAACCCAAGCTAATTATGTTCACTGCTTGAATGATGGTATAATCCTCCACAGCGCCACCTATTGGAAGGTAGATACCCTACTAGTCAATATCCCACCTTTTAACAGGTCTTCCAATAAGCCAGAACATCCATGTATATCCAGGTGCTCCGGGGTTATCGCCCTTCATCAGTGTACACTATGATTCTCACTGGCTAGGTGAGAGGTCATCATCAACATGAGTCCGGAGGATAATATTTCTCCTTGTGGTCATATCTCAAGGCCTGTTAAAATGTTGTAGATTGACTCATAGAGTAGCTGCCATCCCAAGACGTTGCGCTGTGATGGATTATTCCATCACTCATTTACATGGCTTTTTTCCAGGAGTATTAAATGGCTTATAAGACTCCCTACACCCTTGAGGTGTTCTCCACAAGGAGAGATATTACGACCCTGGACTTATGTTCACTGCAGAGAGAGTTGATTTACATTAAAATGTAAACTACAAGTAGCTAAACTACTAGTGAGAAAGAGAAGATAATCCTCTTACTGTTGTACATGTACTGGGAAATATAAGTCTCAGCAAGAAAGGGACCCCCCAAGATCTAATTTCAAGCATTCCTGAGTTTTCAATGCTTCCTAAAATACACCAGGTTCTCCTTACCCTTCTCTCATTTGCTGCTGTTTGTACCCTGTTTCATGTCTGTAAATCATGATTTTCAAGTGGCCTTCCCCATTTTTCTGCTGTTTGCAATCCACTCAAGGCAGAGGGCATGTTGCAAGCCTAACATTCCGGCAGTAGTTCTCTGTCCTGCACTTCATTGCCCTGATGTTCTATGCTACATCACACTGTCTGTGGGCCAATCAGTTTGGGGGGTGGGGAGGGGCAGTATCTGAATGCTCACTTCTCTGTTCTCCCAGGAAGATTCAGCATTCTCACCAAATAATAAGTCAACCCACTCTAATGTGTGTACACAAAAGACCCCCAGGAGGGTAAAAGATTGTAGAGATCATTATTACAGTGTCTGCAGATCTGTCAGCCTGCAGCATCTGAGTGCATGAAAGATGCCTGTGAAGATAGCTCCTTCCCCATTGCTAAGGAAATGTTCCTAATAGATGAGTGTAAGTTGTCTGAAAAGTTAGTGACCCTTTAAGTTAATTCTAGGTTCCTTTAAGTGTAATCTTAAAAACTAAATCTATGATTCAGCGTCTTTCGATGAGGTATTTGAGAATTACTTCCTTTTTAAATGATGCTTCATTAAACTTGATGTATGTGTTGTCCTGGCACGTTACATAGTTAATGGCATTTCTATTATCGATATCTTTGCAATTAGAGTTTGTAATTTAGTAGAATTTTAATTACTGTAAACTTAATGCAGGGAGACTGAAAACAAGTCACACATCTTCATTGTGTGCGTGACACAATGATTAACCTCTGTCATTAGCTTTGTTTAGTACGCTTTTGTACAAGATTTAATGTAATGGAGACATTAACAGGCTTGGCAAGTCCAGATGATTGGGCATTTTAAAGGGCCAAAGAGCCACATGGGGAAAAGTTATCACTGTTGAACTGCAATGGAAAACAGAAACTTTTTACTACAGAGTTCTCAGAAAACGGAAAAAGTCAAGATGTTTGCAAAGTTATTTAGCTTTTTGAGCAGAATTAAAATGTACTTTTCTTTTTTTCTTTTTTCTTATTTGTGTAGCAGCAGCCATTTGTTACTAAAACTATGTCCAGATGTTATAATTACAATTAGCGTTGAGTAAACCAAAACAGTCAAACCCTGTTTTGAGTTGAACTTTGCTAAAAGTTCGTTTCAGCACAAACCCGAACCTCAGGTGGTTTATCTTGGCCGAACCCACAGGGGGGAGAGAAAAAGAGCAAGAGAAGGAGGAGAAAACTTTTTTCTTTCTTTTCCTCCTCCCCCTTCCTCTCCTCTTTCCTTCCTTCGCCTTCTCTTTTTCCTCCTCTTTCTTCTTCTTCTTTTAATCTTCGGTGGTGTTATACAGCAGTTTTAGGGGAATTGGTTATTTTCAGGTTTGATTCGAACCAATTCGGACTCCACTAAACCATTTGCAAAAATCGGCCAAACCAGCCGAACCAAACTTTTCAAAAGTTCGCCCATCACTAGTGACAATACTTTGCCTGATCTCTCGTACAAAAGAAACCACTATATCAATTAAGTCAGTGGGGTCTGTTTCACTGAGATGCTTGTAGGTTCACAGAAATAGCTATCGAGGCTCCAAACAGAAAATGCAGATGTGAACATGGCCTCAGAAGTACAGATGAATATGGAATTTCCTGTAACTCTGCACTAATTATAATTTATCAATAATTATTGATAAAATGTGGTCTAATTGTTTTCTAAGTCACAATTATTGAATTTTGCGCCACTCTTCCCTGCAAATGTGTTTTAGGTCATCAATATTTCTAGGATGCCTTGTGTGCACGGCGCTCTACAGGTGATGCCAAAGCATCTCCAAAGGTTAAGGTGAGACAAACTCAATCTAACTAATAACACACAAACAGTTGTACCATTCATGTTTTTTATTGGTGAAACATCCACAAGTAAACATTTCAATTTAATAACTTATAGATCCCCTTTTTATTAGCAATCACCTCCACCAAATGCTTCCTGTAGCTGCAAATATGATTTGGATGACATTTAGGAGGAATTTTGGACTATTCCTCCCTACAAATGTGTTTTAGTTCATTAATATTTCTGGGATACCTTATATACACAGTCCACTTTAGGTCACGCCAAAGCATCTCAAAAGGATTAAGGTCAGGACTTTATGGTGACCCAGAAAGGTCACTACATAATGATAATACAGTTTAGCTGCCTAAATTGTGGTATATACTGTCATAGCCTTACTTTCATTGTGTTATATATACTGTATTAATATCCAGACTTGAAATTGGGGATTTGAAGATAATAGAATTTAGTTTAGAAGGGGATAGAACCCCAGTGACTCAGCTCTTTTTATCCCACCAAGATTCAGCCAATCAACTATAAGCTGATGGGAGGAGCAAAAGTTATATAAGTTGATATGATGTTCTAGAAGCTTCAGAAGAGAGCAGAGCAGGTGTAGTGAGGAGGGAACAGATAGTTGGTTTAGGGGACAGATCGCCACTGTACTTCACAGCCATTTTCCAGACCCACCTACTGCAAGATAAAAGGTGCAGATTGCAGGTATCCCGGGGGCTCTGGTGAAAAACACAGATCTGCCGTATGGATGCAGATAGAAAGGAAGCAGCACTTCCAGCCACCACCTTCAACACGGGATTTGAGAGACTGGACTGTAATGGACTTTAAAGGGGTTCTGACACAAATAATGTTTTTATGCTTTAGCAGCCATTGTTCCCTGGTCTGCCTAATGGACCCAGGGAACCCACGGTTTAATGGCTGCTAAAGCATAAAAAGATAATACTTACCTGTTCTTCTGTTGTTGTTGACATCGGGGGGGGGGTCATCTCCCGGCAGGCGCTGCTCTTCCTCTTCTTCCTCCACGAGCCGCGCCGCTCCGGGATCGCGCGCATGCGCAGTGGAGAGGTGCCCTCTGACAGGAGTCAGGACGGACTATGTCTCCACTGCCCATGCGCAGCACTCCGGAGTTCAGCAGGACGGACGGGCAGCCCACAGCAAGCACTGCTTGTGACGTGCTTGCTGTGGGCGGTCCGTCCGTTCACCTCGGAAGTGCCTGAAGGACGGACCAGAGCAGGAAGCGGTCTTTTTGACCGCTCCTGCTCTGCTTTAAAGGCACAGAAGAAGATGCCGGCTGGAGGGGACATGCCTGGTGATTGGGCCAGGCCAGGCAAGGTGAGTACAATTTTTTTTTTTTATGTCAGAACCCCTTTAACTCTTCATCACCTGGATGCTGAATAAATGTGAGTTATCAACTGACCTCTTGGACTTTCTTCCACTGGAGGACACTGCATTACACTGAGACACCGCACACCGGGGAACAGAGGGCAGCCTTCACCATTAACCCCTACATTTTACTGTAATGTAGCTGGGTGTAGCCGTCCTGACCCTCCCAATTCTGGCATACTAGAACTCTGACTTGACCATTCCAAAACACAGATCTTCTCTTTCAACCATTCTTTAGTTGATTTCCTTGTGCGCTTTGGGTCATTGTCTTGTCACATAACGTCTCTTTCACTTGAGGTCATGGATGGCTGACCTTGCATTCTCCCTGATTATTAATGATAATAATGATTAGAAAATAACCAAAAAACATTTTATTAGTAATCAATGCAGAAATCCAGGTAATTCCAAAGGGTTCACTTATTTTTTCTTAACTATATTTATTGTTTTTTGGGGCGTCAAATGCTATCATCCTCACCTTTCATTACCTTTTCTTGTTTACAGACTCTCTTCAGTCAACCAAGAACGGTGACATGTGTAAAACAATACATAGAGGCAGGGAGGAGGGGTGGGGAGATGCAATAGAATGCTGTGAGAGGGGAAGAGGGGGAACATATTATGTATCTGGCAGCAGATAGAGAACAAAAGGATATCAAATATGTTGAAAGTCACTTCTCTCCCTTGACAACTGCCATTGGGGGAGAGTCAGGACACAACAATATACATTATATGGTCGTCCAGTGCAGACCAAATCAACTTCTTAGCCTGACAATCGTGTAATATGTATGACCACTTAGCTGCATGATAAAGGTGGTGGAAAATTAGGGAAAAACACCCAAATGGTTGAAAGCACCCAAAACAGTTATGAAATTACTACAAGAAGAGCTCACTCTGCAATGTAGCAGAAATGTGCAACATTCAGTTACCGAAAACACATAAATGCAACTTTGCAGCACCGTGCGCAACTTTGCAAAGACACAAAATCACATCAATGTTGCCGCAAAATAAAACAGATATCGCTGCGACATTTTCACGGCTATATCATTGTTATCCATCTAAAAAAGACCTGAAAAACTCCATACAGCCATCATCCTTGACCAGATTTCAACCTGCAACTCCAGCACTGCAAGGCAGCAGTGCTAACAGCTGAGCCACCAGACTTGTTCTTTCATTGGTAGGGAAATGGAAGAGCAAAAAGAATAAGAGAACATAAAAAGCCGATATAGACATCCATCTTGGACAGATGTGAACCTACAACTCCGGCACTGCAAGACAACACTGCTATCCACTGAGCCACATCCAATCTAAAGACACCACCACATTATCTTCAAGTTCCATCCGCCTCCCATTGAGTACAGTGCAATAAAAAACTGGAAACAAAAGCGCAACAGTCTGCGCCTGTGATCCAGTGTAAAATACGGAATGGAGACAGAAAATAAAGAACTGGGCTGAAAATGAAGACTTTCCGCTTCGATACATTTCTACGGGCGTCAAAATGCAGTTCATGATCAGTAAAAGGGAAAGCAAAACGCTACTGTAGAAAGGCCCTTAGGGCGCCCACCCACTGGCGATTTTTTTTTCTTTGCGTTTTGCGTTTTTTCTCAAGAGCAATTAGAATTGAATGTGTTCCTGTCCACTGGCGTTTTTTTTTTGCGGTGCGTTGCGATTTTTAACATAGGAACTGTCAGTTGCATATGTGTCCTTATTTTTCTCCTAATGCACCCATGAATGTCAATGGAAATTAATGGAAAAGGCGCGAAAACGCCGCAAAAAAACCCACGAAAAACGCACGGAAAACGCGGCAAAAACGTGCCGAAAACGCTGCGTTTTTCACGCACGAAAATCGCAAATGCCAGTGGGTGGGCGCCCTTAGTCAGCACTCCACCTGATGCCCCACATCTAATACACCCACAGCTGCCCAAGAAGGGACTGGGGTTTATTGTGGAAGAACTTTGTACAAACTGATTTAATGTATATCCATCCTTAAAGACAATAGTCACTGCGAATAATTGGAAACATCGGCCAAAGAAGTCCGACTCTAACAACTTCCACAAAAGATTCTTGTCGTCTTCTCCTTTTCACATATATGAAGAATGAGCCGCATCTGCTTTGTAAAATGATCTCATGGTTCGCAGGTTCATACCTTCCCTCACCCCTCAGCTATGTAGATATCATTTCACAGCATGTTGTCCTCGTTAAATGCAAATTAGATCTTAATAAGTCTTGTTTGCACTGAACTGCAGATACCTACAGATGTTTGTCTCTGGAACATATCTGAGCGGAGATGAACCTCCTGAGACGACTGAAGCTCGTTTAAGTAATGCATAAGCCGTAGTGCGGCTAGAGATGCTTTCCATCAGTGTACAGCTGATACTACAAGAACTGACTCAAAGACTAGATACATTTTAAAGAGATATCCCATCTCCGAGGTTTATGGCTGACCCACAGAATATGCCATAAACGTCTCATAGGTTTGAGTCCCACCTCTCGGAGCTGCATCTATCTTGCGTTACGACCCTCATAGCCCCAGCTACCTAGAATGTGGGGGTCAGGGTTCATTGGCAGGACAACAATAGCTGAGCGCCCCGTGCTATGCTGTTTATGTAACTCCCATAGAAGTCAATAGGAGTCAGGCTAATAGAATACCACAGCAAACTATGCTATTTACATAAATCAGGAGCTGCAGAAACAACACATCTTGTTGTTTACATAAAATTGCAATCAAATTTATTCAACCCCCCCCCCCCCATTGCAAATTCGGTTTATTTGCCAAATTTACAGACATTCAGCTGTATATAAAAAAACAATCGAACAAGAACAATTTAAAGAAACTATGTCACTATGTCTCACTGAGTAAACCATAAGGTAGCGCCTATCACACTGATTATTTTGATATGTCTGCTGTGTGGATCTGTGAAGTATTTTGGGAGAAACATCCATTTTATTAGTAACACCCAGACACAGAAGTAGTCCTGCATATTCATGAGCTGCAGCTAGCCATACCCACCCCGCCCTCCAGCCTTGATTGGCAGCTCTCTCATTATGCACAGTAATAGACAGACAACAGTCAATCATTGGCTGGAGGGCGGGGTGGGTGTGGTTAGTTTCCCCAAAACTACTGCACAGATCCACACAGTGGACATATTACTGTAAACAGTGTGAAAGGCGCTACCTTATGGTGCCATCAGAGAAAGGTGCAAAAAGATGGTGACAGAATCTCATTAAATAGCTAAAAACACAACAAATGGTTTCACCAAATTCACTACAAAATGCCACTTTAATGACTACTGCAGTCTCAGAATTATTTAACCCCCTGAAAAAAATACCCCATAAAACACGCATTTGCACATCAGATGTTGTCTCAAGTACACCTGATGCAAATTCATCTAGGGCTTAATTAGTTGCATAAGATGTGCTTGAGATAAAACACATCATTTAATTGTTTTTTTTTGCAAACAGCAGTTACTGGGATCTGAGTTCTCTAATGTGACCAAATTAATTAATAATTGGAGAAAGAACAAGAGACAAGAACTGTGTGAAATCACTGCCGTGCTCTTTCTAAAATAGCGCAGCCCAGTATTAACTTTGCTTATAGTGCAAGCAGACAAAGAGAGTATAATGGATGATCACGATGGATCACCTTCTTGAATTTAAAGAATCATGACAAATAGAGATGTCATGCCTCGCTCTTCTCGAGTAACTGCATTCTTGTCTGAGCGTGCTCGGTGTGGGAGAGAGGGAGAGAGAGAGAGAGAGAGAGAGAGAGAGAGAGAGAGAGAGAAACAAGCTAGGAACCCAGCGGGTGAATTGCAAAAATGCTCGGGTCTCCCATTGACTTCAATGGGGTTCGTTACTCGAATAGAGCTCTCGAGTATTACGAAAATCTCGACTCGAATAACGAGCACCGGAGCATTTTAGTGCTCGCTCATCTCTAGTAGTGACCTCTACTTCCGCTTGTGTAGAGCTTGTTGACCCCTAGACGCCTTTATGATGCAGAGAAGAGATTTCATCCCGTTATCAGAGTCTGAGAGAGGTGCATTACTGCGATGTAAGAAGCTGGATGGTCGTATTGACGAGTTGTCACCACCGGCCATACTGACCAGTAGGTTAGGAGGTGTTGGGACCAGTGAATATGTGAGGGCATACAAGAAGACCAGGCTCAGGATGCCCTCGAGAGACCACCAGTAGAGGGAAGCATCTGACCAGACTGTTAGGAGGTGTTTGGACCAGTGGATGTGTGAGGACACACAAGGTGACCAGGCTCAGGACGCCCCCTACAGACCCCCATTAGAGAGGAGCATCTGACCAGACTGTTAGGAAGTGTTGGGACCAGTGGATGAGGGCACAGAAGGTGATCAGGCTCAGGACGCCCCCTACAGACCCTCAGTAGAGAGGAGCATCTGACCAGACTTTTAGGAGGTGCTGGGACCAGTGGATGTGTGGGGGTAAACAAGAAGACTGGGCTCAGGATGCCCCCTACAGACCACCAGTAGAGAGGATTTTCTGATAATCCAACAAGCACAAGCAGCTCCAACTGTTTTATTGTCTGCCACCCAGAGACAGGTGGCGCCACCGTTGCAGACCCCTGTGTCTGTCAGAACCATTTCCAGGCACTTGGCTAAAGGACATTTGGTCTCACTGCCATTGCATGTACCACCTTTAATATCCACCCACCATCACCTCCATTTGCAGTGGTGTTGTGAACTATGAAACTGAACTGCTATGGAGTGGGACCAGGATGTCTTCAGCGACGAATCAAGGTTTAGTTTGGGCACGTGATTGTCTCTGGAGACCTCGGGGTGAGCACCTCAATCCTGCCTTTGCTGTGGAGTGGCACACTGCCCCTGCTGGTGTGATGGTCTGGGGGGCCATCTTATACAGTCAGTCACCCCTAGTAGTGGTACGAGGGACAATGACAGCTCAGCAATATGTTCAGGACATCTTGCAGCCACATGTGTTCCTCTCATGTCGGCTTTCAAGAGCCTCCATACTCCCAATCCCGTATCATATCTTGCATCCAAGCTAGAGGCGGTACAACAGGATACTAGAGCCTCCATGCCCACCCGTATCACATCTTGTATCCAAGCTAGAGGCGGTACAACAGGGTACTAGAGCCTCCATGCCCACCCGAATCACATCTTGTATCCAAGCTAGAGGCGGTACAACAGGGTACTAGAGCCTCCATGCCCTCCCGTATCATATCTTGTATCCAAGCTAGAGGCGGTACAACAGGGTACTAGAGCCTCCATGCCCTCCCGTATCATATCTTGTATCCAAGCTAGAGGCGGTACAACAGGGTACTAGAGCCTCCATGCTCCCGTATCACATCTTGTATCCAAGCTAGAGGCGGTGCAACAGGGTACTAGAGCCTCCATGCCTTCCCGTATCATATCTTGTATCCAAGCTAGAGGCGGTACAACAGGGTACTAGAGCCTCCATGCCCACCCGTATCACATCTTGTATCCAAGCTAGAGGCGGTACAACAGGGTACTAGAGCCTCCATGCCCACCCGTATCACATCTTGTATCCAAGCTAGAGGTGGTACAACAGGGTACTAGAGCCTCCCTACAAGGGGTCGGTTCTCCACAATAAATGATGCTTTTGCTTGGATGTTGTAATCACTTATATCAGCGTTACAATCACAGAGAGAAAGAGTCATTCCATCCGACAACTTCTAGGGAGGGATGTTGCTGATGATGTGTATTATGACATGGATACAGTAACGAGTATTTCCAGGAACCTTCCTCTCTGCCTGGAGGACATCTGATTTCTATACAAACCAATGGGTATGGCAGCAGCTGACAGATTTCTTGAACTTATATAAACTGATGAAATCAGCAGGAAAATGTCATCAACAGATCATTCAATCAGGAGTTCCACAGAAATATATAAAATAGCGACATGTCAGTAAAGCCTCTATAGTAGATGCCCATCCGGTATGTATCTCCTCCCATATAAGGGATACACAACCTTATGCAAAGAATGTAACCAACAAGCCCTGCAGTGTGGCAGGAGATGGAGCGTACTGGTATGTCATAAAACACTTTGAACCTCCTTTCATTAATATGGTGATTGTGGACCTCTCTTTTTTTAGTTTCTAATTAAATCCTCAAATCTGCTCCTTCTTTTTGAATAACTCTGTGTACAAAAATAAGTTAAAAAATATAGGATTAAATAAAAAAATATAAAACAAAAACTCATACCAACCCAACCTCTTGCCACAGCCCCTCTGTAGTCTGTGACTGTAGTAAAGTAACAGACTGAGCATTACTTACCCCTCCGCCGCCCTCAGGATCCAGCGCTGCAGCCCCGCTGTGGTCCCGGTATTTGTTGTGACAGCTGACAGCACTGGCAGTCATCTGACCAATACAGCTGATCAGAGGTTGCTCTATCACCACTTGTTCTTTGGGCATCGGTGCTCATATCCTGAGGGCCATGATGCCAGGAGTTCAGGAACGTAACACTGCAGCCTCTGATGTCAGCTGCCACAACAAATGCCGGGACCCCTGGGGGGCAGCAGCATTGGATCCCAGCAGGGGTAAGTAATGATGAGTTTATTTTACTACAGTCAGCCTTATTAAAGGGATGTTTCAGGCAATCTGACAACCCTTTAAGAGGTTATTCACCTTCTGTTGATATTTGTTCATATAACTCTTGAGAGTGCTAGTAAGGGAGATAGAGCAATACCTCTGCAGCGCCACCTATTGGATGGCCGCATTCCTGCAAGTCAATGTCTGACCCTTTATACAAGTAATAGGAAACCAAGCCAGAAACCCATATACAGACAGTTGTTTTGGGGTGTTTGCCCTCATCAGTGTGCAGTAGGATTCTGTCTAGGCTAGGCTATGACGTGAGTCGGGAGGGGCATCATCACTCCTTAGGGCCTTTTACTAGCCAAGCAGACATATTATTCCATCTTCCTAATTTGCATATATTTCCCAGAGGAGCATGCATGGCCTTATAAGTCTCCTCACCGACCTTCCAGGTGTTCTCCTTAAGGAGTGACGATACCCCTCCCGACTCTTGAGAGTAGCACTGAAAAACATGATCTCTGTAGGCATGAAATGCAGGAAGGTCAATGTAGCCCTGACTGTTTCCAAAAATATGGTTCTATCATGGACCAGCATCTGTGTAGCGGATGAAGGCAAGGTGACAATATGGGCAGAGGTGACAATATGGGCAGAGGTCCCCTCGGAAATTCATGGAAACTTCTATTACAAATGTCTTACTCAAGAAAATGTTATCCGGTAACGTTGTTCATTTGTGACCTTTATTTTTATAATCTCGCTCCAGAAAGTTTAGCCTCTGCATATCTTATGTCGTTATTAAAGCGCAGCTCATGGCGGAGCCCAAATGCGATGCGTGCCATTGAACATGCATAAGGTTTAAGAATCCATAAATGTGAGTTCAGTAGAAGAGCAGTTATGAAGTTTAATTTGCACTTTCTAAAGCTCGCACCGAACACAGCAGTTCTTGGCATTATCATCAGCCATTTCCAATTCACTCCCTGAAAGGCTTTTTCGGTAGTGAGCAATGTCATTTTATCAACATTGCTTGTATGAATAAGATTAGACGGTCCAAGAGTGCTGTCAGGAGATAGCAGACTCGGGACGATACAGGCAGCACCTACCTCATCAGTTCAAGGCATTTGAAGATTATTTTCTATCGCTTCTCGGAAACATTTCAGAGTTTAATAAAGAGACTTTATTAAGAAAAAAACTACATTTTCTAATATTTCTGTATTATGTAACGTTGGAATTATCATCATGCTTTATGTTCCGATAACATATTATGCAGATTGTGTAATATCCCGCTACGTAAAATTGGGGATAACGGTCTACCGGACTCCGGCATTCACTTACTGCACTATCCTTTCCCATAATACTAGTTGCTCTTGGAAGTACTCGTCTGGCCTCAGGACTAAGACACGTAACTGGGAATGACAGGTATTGAAGATATCATGATAAGCGGATGTAGATCCACTGTACCACATACTGGTTGGGCTTAGGCCAAATCCAGAGACTATATTTGTGGTGCCCTGGTCTTCACCCTTTAACTCCACCAATTGGGTTGTGGGCTTTGCTGTGGGGTCTCCAGACTATTACTCTGGAATTGGTACCAGTAATGGGTACTGGTGCATCTTGTCTCCAATGAAGAAACGGCTTGGCCTAGCTCAGTGACAGGGAAGGGGCAGGTGATACCCCCAGCAGTGGATTGGCTGCTCCCCGCACACAGCATGTCAGGTCCCACAAGCTCCAAGGTGCTCCAGCACTGGCTTATGCTGGCCGGCTATGGCAAAGACCCAACTGGAGGACCGGACTAACAGACAGCTGCAAGCTGCTGCGGCGCTTCTCCTGCCCGGCTATGCCGAGGATCTGACTCACAGCTGTTCTCCGCTCTGGTGCTGTGGATGGCTGTCTATGTGGAGGACCGCACTGACACAGTTGGCGGCTCTGCTGAGGACCAGACTTACAGCTGGCATTCCACTCTGGTGCTGTGCTGTTCGGCTATGCCGAAGACCGGAATGCCAGCTGTTCTTGGACCACCGCTGTGGTGCTGGGCGGGGTGCCTCTGCCCAGAACTGACAGCAGCTGCTGTTCTTCCCCTACTCGGGATGCTGGCGCCAGCAACTATCCAATATTTCTGCAGCGGTAAGGGTTATTGGTGCTAAGGGCCAGCCAATCACAAGTTGAGGGCATGCACTTTGCCTCCACCCATTCTGGTGCCCAGCCAATACCAAGTTGTGGGCGTAGATGTGGGCGTGCAGTTTGTCTCCACCCATTCTGCTGGCGGAGACAAGATGCACCAGCATCCCAGTAATGTGGCGCACCAGTCCTTGAGAAGTGGAGATCATGGCCAACATGGCCTTCACACTCCCTGAGAATCTCTGAATGAATAGAAGGTTGCAGGGTTTTACGAGGTCTTGGCCCTGCTGTGGATAGGGGATAAATACTTTTTATAGTCAAGAAAGGCATTGCCTTACAAAGCCCATTAACACTCTTCCTGTGCTCAGCACCTTCTCCCCAATCCATGTTCCCGTCCTGAGGCCACATACAATTATTTTAATTGTTACAAAAAACCAATAAAACAGATATAGAAAAGGAGGACCAACACCATCAGCTTATAAATACTGTAGGGCACAAAAAGTCCTCAGGAGAACCATAGTCCAACGCAACAAATCTTCTATGTCATGATTTTTCACATTCTTATTAAAGAGGTTTTCCAAGTTTAGAAAACCAGATCTACCATATTTCTCACACTATAAGTTGTACCTGACTTCAGGACGCTCCCAGACAGACAGAAAAACGTATTTCATGCTAATCAAAATTTCACTGGTGGTTTAAAAAAGTGGAGGGATTAACATCACATGGTCTACATTTGGAGTCCCATGCAATGGCAGGCAGCAGTTGGTATTGATGGAGTTCTAAGGGACAGGACACTTCAAACAGACAATGGTGAATTATTATGTATTTTACTAGAAACAAAGAAGAAAGAAGCCTGGAGGAACCTTATGGGAGGTCTGCTAATAACTCTGAAAAGTTATCAAAACTCTGAAAACCCTTAAATAATCTATGTGGAATAGTTTTCAGTCTAGACAGAGCTCCTAGGTAGACGTGTGTGTGGGGAGCCTCTTGGTCTGTGCTGCCTCTATATTTCTCCATCGTATGCTATGGAGTGATACATCATTCAATGCTGGCTACATGAGAGCAGGGGACTTACCTACAGGGCAACCATTTGAAACAGAAGCTTCTTCAGTTGCCCATTTGCTTCTGCTGTAGCAGAATTCGAAGCAAGATGCTGCCTGCATCCACATGAGGATGGCCTGCTGATGTGTAGTAC
Organism: Eleutherodactylus coqui; assembly: GCF_035609145.1. Taxonomy (NCBI): domain Eukaryota; kingdom Metazoa; phylum Chordata; class Amphibia; order Anura; family Eleutherodactylidae; genus Eleutherodactylus; species Eleutherodactylus coqui. The sequence goes on from NC_089848.1 coordinate 126,030,255, forward strand.
AGTGAGGATGATCAGATGGTACACTGAGGGCGCGCCTAGGAAAAGTAGTGGGAGGCATCCAATGGTGTCTGCAGGGAATGCTTCTTTACTGGGTGTTAATGACAGGGAGTTTGGGTAGTGTTTTAATAAACAGATTCCAGGCAATCAGATGCAAGTTATGGAGACAGTTCTTGCCCTGTGTGGAACAAAGTGCTTTATGAAAGCTCTGCCCAAACAATAAGGAAGTGGTCATGGGGGTCTGGCACCGTCGCCTCCCTCTGACCCTGGAGGATAAAATGCAGGAAGATTTTTTCTTGCTAAAGAGTTTTATACTCCAAAAGATACAGTAGAGATTTTTCTTTAGAATTAGTGCCACGCTTGTCTGTGGATTGTGTCTGGTGTTGCAGATCAGCCTCACCCAAGTTACTGGAGAACAGCTGCAATACCAGATACAAGTCTTGGGCAAGAGTGGCGCTGTTTCAAAAGGAAAAAAAAGACCTTTTTCTCTACTCTCAGACGACCCATATCAATGCAGGGGGCATTAACTAATGACGTGTTTGTGGAGTTACAGCATCACCATCAGTGATGACCCTACAAACTCGACTCTGGGAGGACAATTTAATCTCTCTGCTCTTTGGTTGTTGTTTGCATATTAAAATATATGGCTTTAAGGGAAAGAAGAAATAACTCATTTGTCATCTGCATGTCAGTCCACAAAACTTTTAAGTTAAAAATAATGAGCGCCTTGATTAAAAACGAGGCAGAGTAACTGCGGTAATTTAACTGTACATTAATCATCGCCGGGAATCTGTCGCATTGACAGACTTATGCTGCAAACAGCCGGGTGTTATTGACAGCAAATATGGAGGATTTACTTTAATCCTCTCATTTCAGAGGGGTTAAGGACATAAATTTGGCGCATTATTAACTTGTTGTTCTAACTCTTTGTAAGGCATCCCTGCAGTCGACACAATTCTATTTGTAGATACTGATATATGTATTTCTTTTGCTCGGGGACCTCAGCCGGGATCGGATCCATCACTTTGCAGCGTTCATGTTTGATGTGACTAAATGAAGCATGTTATTAAAATAATGAGTATGTAAATAATATCAGCATGTTGGGATGAAAGATCCATCTCATCTAATGCCGACAATCTACCGCCGCTTAGCATTATACTGGAGGGCAGCATTCACGCTCATTCACAGACCTGCCTATCAGCAAAAAGTCTCTTCTTTCCTCTGAAGGGACGTACAGTAATAATAATAATAAACTTTATTTGTATAGCGCCAACATATTCCGCAGCGCTTACATAGACAGGGGAATACAGAAAGACAAAAGTACAAACATTACAGAACCACGGTTACAATTGTAATCAATTGATGGAAACAATAGGGGTGCGGGTCCTGCTCCAACCAGCTTACATACTACAAGTAATGGGGTGATACAGAAGGTAAAGGGGGTGGAGATGTGCACGGTATGGCGAGGTGGAGATGTGCACGGTATGGCGAAGTGTGAGCGATGTTATACACATAGACAATGGTCAGACATTTAGCCGTGTGACGGCAGAATCAGTATGACTGCAGGAGCGGTTTATGATGGCTAGCAGGGGTTGCAGTCAGTAGGTCAGGGAGCATGTTATCAGGCGGAGTACAAAGGGGTTTGTTTAGGGAATTCCGTATGCCTCCCTGAAGAGGTGCGTTTTTAGAGCACGCCTGAAGTTCTGCGAGTCCTGGATTGCTCGGGTAGCCTTTGGTAGTGCGTCCCAGAGGACCGGTGCTGCTCTGGAGAAGTCTTGGAGGCGGGAATGAGAAGTTCGAATTAAAGGGGCGCTCAGTCTGGTTTCATTAGCAGAGCGGAGAGCCCGGGCTGGTTGATGGATTGAGATGAGGGAGGCGATATAGGGGGGCGCTGCACTGTGGAGGGCTTTGTGGATGAAGGTGGCGAGTTTAAATTGAATTCTGTATTTAACGGGCAGCCAGTGCAGTGACCGGCACAGGGCAGAGGCATCAGAGTAGCGGCTGGACAGGAAGATGAGCCTGGCTGCCGCATTCAGGATGGATTGGAGAGGGTAGAGTCTGGTGCAGGGGAGGCCGATCAGCAACGAGTTGCAATAATCGAGCCGGGAGTGGATGAGGGCAACAGTAAGCATTTTTAGCGTGTCCACAGTGAGAAAACAGCGGATTCTTGCGATGTTCTTGAGGTGCAGCTGACAACTTCGGGCCAGAGATTGGATGTAGGGGGTAAAAGAGAGATCAGAATCAAATATGACTCCAAGGCAGCGGGCATGTTGTCTAGGAGTTATGGTGGCGCCACACACTGAGATGGAGATGTCAGGAGGAGGTCGGTTAGTGGAAATACCAGCAGGTCAGTTTTAGAGAGGTTTAGTTTTAGGTAGAGAGAGGACATTGTGTTAGAGACAGCGGACAGACAGTTAGTGATATTTTGGAGTAAAGGTGCAGAGATGTCACGGGCAGAGGTGTATAGCTGGGTGTCATCAGCATACAGGTGGTATTGGAGGCCAAATCTCCTGATGGTTTGTCCAATAGGGGCTGTGTAGATAGAGAAAAGAAGGGGGCCGAGGACAGAGCCCTGGGGGACCCCAACAGCAAGGGGAAGAGGAGGGGAGGTAGAGCCAGCAAAGGAGACACTGAAAGAGCGGTCAGATAGGTAGGAAGAGAACCAAGAGAGGGCAGTGTCCTTTAGGCCAATGGAGCGTAGCATACTGAGGAGGAGTTTGTGGTCAACAGTGTCAAATGCTGCGGAGAGGTCAAGGAGGATCAGTAGGGAGTAATCGCCCCTCGATTTGGCTGTCAGTAGGTCATTGGATACCCTTGTAAGGGCAGTTTCTGTCGAGTGTTGAGGTCGAAAGCCAGACTGTAGGGGGTCTAGGAGAGAGTGCTCTGATAGGTAGCTTACAAGGCGGGAGTAAACCAGCCGTTCTAGTAGTTTGGAGATGAAGGGGAGGTTTGAGATGGGTCGGTAGTTGGCAGCATCAGTCGCGTCCAGAGTCGGCTTCTTTAGCAGTGGGGATATGATGGCGTGTTTGAAAGAAGAGGGAAAGATGCCAGAGGTCAGAGAGAGGTTGAATATAGTGGTGAGATGGGAGATGACCACTGGGGAGAGGGAACGGAGGAGGTGTGAGGGGAGGGGGTCACTAGCGCAGGTGGTGGGGCGACCAGAGAAGAGCAATTTGGAGACTTCTTCCTCTGTCGCTGGTCTGAGTACAGACAGTGAGCAGGAGCTAGATGCAGTGCTGACAAGACTAGGGTCAGGGCTAGTCTGGGATTGGGAAGTTATTTCCTGACGGATGTCATCAATTTTCTTTTTGAAGTAAGCAGCCAGCTCTTCAGCACTGAGATCCGTCACCGGGGGCTGTGGTTTAGGGCTGAGAAGGGAGTGAAAAGTATTAAAGAGCCGTTTTGGGTTGTGGGATAGTGAGGAGAAGATAGAGGTGAAGTAGACTTGTTTAGACAGTATCTCCAGGACTGAAGACAATAGAGGATGGAGAGGGAAGAAAATGTATTAACATATTTGTGTAACCCCTTTAGGACCAGAGATTTTTTTTTATTTTAGTTTTTTTCCTCCCGACCTTCTAAGAGCCATAATGTTTTTATTTTTCTATTATTTTCCAAATAAAAACGGAGGTTTTCTATAACCATTGGTTACCAGAGGATAACTTTTTCCTGAAGGAGCGCGGATTTTCTTTATACTTTGCTGTTTATTTTTCCATTGACATAACTGTATGAGGACTCGTCTTATTCTGTGGGACAAGTTGTATATTATAATGGTATCATTTGATGTATCACATAATATATGGAAAAAACAAATATAGTTTTTAAAAAAATGTTTTTCTATCTTAAAAAGTGAATAAAATTGCTTTCCATCGTCATATTCTGAATCTTTTTACATTTTTCGTCAATTGGGCTGTGTGATGGCTCCTTTTCTGTGGGGCGAGCTGTTGATTTCATTAGTACAATTTTTGGAAACCTACAGCTTTTTGTTAACTTTTTATTCTATGTTTTGGGAGGCGGGATAACAGAAAAATCCATAATTCTGGCATTCTGTCCATTTTTTTTACAGCCTCCACCATGTAAACTAAACATTATGATATTTAAATAGTTCAGACTTTTACATACACAGCAATACCAAAATTGTGGTGTTTTTTAGTTGTTTAGATTTTTTTAAATGGAAAAATGGGCAAAGGTTTTTTTTTAACTTTTAATAATTTTACATTTTGTTTACTGTTCAAAAAACTTGATAAAATTTTTTTTTGCATTTTAATTTAGTCCCCACAGGGTGCTTGAACTTGCGATTGTTTGATCCCTTTAACTAAATACTGCAATACTTCAATATTGCAGTATATAGCAATATACGTAGGCAGGGCTTGATAGGCATCTATGCGTGGCAACCCTGGAAGTGTTGGGATCTCCTGATCTCATTGCGGTGGATGACGATCGGGGTCCTCCCTTTTCCTACTGACTGTTTAGAAACACGGTCAGCTTTGACTGTGGTATGTAAACAGTTAACTACTGCAATCCGAGCTACTGGCAGTTACAAGCAGATGTCAGCTGTCAGAAAGAGCTGATAGCTGCCGATTATGGAGCGGACTTGACTACCGACGTGAACAGCTCACAGAGACTGCATACCATGTGAACCAATGTTGGAACAGGGCCAGAAGTGGAGTTTCTGCAACTAGAAGTCCAGTTAATGATTTTGCCTCCTTGGACAACCCATTTAAAGGGCCATTCTGATGATTTTTTAATTCATTCACTATGTAGCTATTAGAGATGAGCGAACGTACTCGTCCGAGCTTGATATTCGTGCGAATATTAGGGTGTTCGGGATGCTCGTTACTCGTAACGAGTACCACGCCGTGTTCCGGTTACTTTCAGTTTCCTCTCTGAGACGTTAGCGCGCTTTTCTGGCCAATTGAAAGACAGGGAAGGCATTACAACTTCCCCCTGTGACGTTCAAGCCCTATACCACCCCCCTGCTGTGAGTGGCTGGGGAGATCTGATGTCACCCGAGTATAAAAGTCGGCCCCTCCCGCGGCACGCCTCAGATGCCGTGTGAGTTAGTGAGGGAAAGTGCTGTTCTATTGGAGTTGCTGTAGGGAGAGTGTTTGTAGTGAGTGTAGGCTTCAAGAACCCCAACGGTCCTTCTTAGGGTCACATCTACGTGTGTGCAGGCTGCTGTTAGCAGTGGAGAAATTTTTTTTTCTTCTCAAAATCGACAGTGCAGAGCATTGCACCCGGTATTAGGGACAGAAGTGTTGGTTAGGCAGGGAGAGTGTTAGGAGTGAGTGTAGCCTTCAAGAACCTCAACGGTCCTTTCTAGGGCCACATTTAACTGTGTGGAGTACTGTGCAGGCCGCTGTTAGCTGTGTTGCTTTTTTTTTTTCCCTCAAAATCGGCGGTGCAGAGCATTGCACCCTGCATTGATACTACAGGCACAGAATTGTGTAGGCAGGGCCACAACACAGTTATTAGTCATTGAATAGACGCAGTGGGCCTTTTCTTTTTTAACAAAAGGGAAAAAAGTATATTTGCCCTGCCTCTGTCAGTCCTAAGGGCTCTGGGTACGTGTGTGCTGCGTGGAGAACGTAAAAAAATCAGACGCAACCAGCTACGGTTGAGTGCAGCCTTGCGCCAATTTCTTTCCTGCCTGGGAAATACCTGCTCTGCCACAGTTAATAACTCTGCAACAGTAAAGTTCTGTGACACTTTTGCAGGGCCGCAACACAGTTATTAAACTTATTATTCATTCACTAGAGGCAGTGGGGCCTTTCCTTTTTAAAAAAAGTTAAAAAATTATATTTGGCCTGCAGGCTTGCGCCAATTTCTTTCCTGCCTGTGAAATCAAATCACTGGTAATACAGCATGCTGAGGGGTAGGGGTAGGCCTAGAGGACGTGGACGTGGACGCGGCCGAGGACGCGTAGGCCCAAGTGAGGGTGTGGGCACAGGCCGAGCTCCTGATCCAGGTGTGTCGCAGCCGACTGCTGCGCGATTAGGAGAGAGGCACGTTTCTGGCGTCCCCACATTCATCGCCCAATTAATGGGTCCACGCGGGAGACCTTTATTAGAAAATGAGCAGTGTGAGCAGGTCCTGTCCTGGATGGCAGAAAGTGCTTCGAGCAACCTATCGTCCAGCCACAGTTCTGCGCCGTCCACTGCTGCAAATCCGAATCCTCTGTCTGCTGCTCCTCCTTCCTCCCAGCCTCCTCACTCCACTACAATGACACATGCTCAGGAGCGGGAACACTCCCAGGAACTGTTCTCGGGCCCCTGCTCAGATTGGGCAGCAGTGGTTCCTCTCCCACCAGAGGAGTTTATCGTCACTGATGCACAACCATTGGAAAGTTCTCGGGGTCCGGGGGATGAGGCTGGGGACTTCCGCCAACTGTCTCAAGAACTTTCTGTGGGTGAGGAGGACGATGACGATGAGACACAGTTGTCTTGCAATGAGGTAGTAGTAAGGGCAGTAAGTCCGAGGAAGGAGCGCACAGAGGATTCGGAGGAAGAGCAGCAGGACGATGAGGTGACTGACCCCACCTGGTGTGCAACGCCTACACAGGACAGGTCTTCAGAGGGGGAGGCACGGGCAGTAGCAGGGCAGGTTGCAAGAGGCAGTGCGGTGGCCAGGGGTAGAGGCAGGGCCAGACCGATTATTCCACCAACTGTTTCCCAAAGCGCACCCTCGCGCCATGCCACCCTGCAGAGGCCGAGGTGCTCTAAGATCTGGCAGTTTTTCACCGAGACGCCAGACAACCGACGAACAGTGGTGTGCAACCTTTGTCGCGCCAAGATCAGCCGGGGAGCCACCACCAACAGCCTCACCACCACTAGCATGCGCAGACATATGATGGCCAAGCACCCCACAAGGTGGGACGAAGGCCGTTCACCGCCTCCGGTTTGCACCGCTGCCTCTCCCCCCTGTGCCCCAACCTGCCACTGAGATCCAACCCCCCTCTCAGGACACAGGCCCTACCGTCTCATGGCCTGCACCCACACCCTCACCTCCGCTGTCCTCGGCCCCATCCACCAATGTCTCGCACCGCACAGTCCAGCCGTCGCTAGCGCAAGTGTTGGAGCGCAAGCACAAGTACGCCGCCACGCACCTGCACGCTCAATCGTTAACCGTCCACATAGCCAAATTTATCAGCCTTGAAATGCTACCGTATAGGGTTGTGGAAACGGAGGCTTTCAAAGCTATGATGGCGGCGGCGGCCCCGCGCTACTCAGTTCCCAGTCGCCACTACTTTTCCCGATGTGCCGTCCCAGCCCTGCACGACCACGTCTCCCGCAACATTGTACGCACCCTCACCAATGCGGTTAGTGGCAAGGTCCACTTAACTACAGACACGTGGACAAGCACAGGCGGGCAGGGCCACTACATCTCCCTGACGGCACATTGGGTGAATTTAGTGGAGGCTGGGACAGAGTCAGAGCCTGGGACCGCTCACGTCCTACCCACCCCCAGAATTGGGGGCCACAGCTCGGTGGTGGTATGTTCGGCGGTGTATGCTTCCTCCACTAAAGCACCCTCCTCCTCCTCCTCCTCAACCTCTGTCTCGCAATCTAGATGTGTCAGCAGCAGCAGGACGTCGCCAGCAGTCGGTGTCGCGCAGCGTGGCAGCACAGCGGTGGGCAAGCGTCAGCAGGCCGTGCTGAAACTACTCAGCTTAGGAGATAGGAGGCACACGGCCCACAAACTGCTGCAGGGTCTGACAGAGCAGACCGACCGTTGGCTTGCGCCGCTGAGCCTCCAACCGGGCATGGTCGTGTGTGACAACGGCCGTAACCTGGTGGCGGCTCTGCAGCTCGGCAGCCTCACGCACGTGCCATGCCTGGCCCACGTCTTTAATTTGGTGGTTCAGCGCTTTCTGAAAAGCTACCCACGCTTGTCAGACCTGCTCGGAAAGGTGCGCCGGCTCTGCGCACATTTCCGCAAGTCCCACACGGACGCTGCCACCCTGCGCACCCTGCAACATCGCTTTAATCTGCCAGTGCACCGACTGCTGTGCGACGTGCCCACACGGTGGAACTCTACGCTCCACATGTTGGCCAGGCTCTATGAGTAGCGTAGAGCTATCGTGGAATACCAACTCCAACATGGGCGGCGCAGTGGGAGTCAGCCTCCTCAATTCTTTTTAGAAGAGTGGGCCTGGTTGGCAGACATCTGCCAGGTCCTTGGAAACTTTGAGTAGTCTACCCAGGTGGTGAGCGGCGATGCTGCAATCATTAGCGTCACCATTCCTCTGCTATGCATCTTGAGAAGTTCCCTGCAAACCATAAAGGCAGCCGCTTTGCGCTCGGAAACGGAGGCGGGGGAAGACAGTATGTGGCTGGATAGTCAGAGCACGCTCCTGTCTATATCTCAGCGCATTCAGGAGGAGGAGGAGGAGGATGAGGAGGAGGGGGAAGAGACAGCTTGGCCCACTGCTGACGGTGCCCCTGCTGCTTGCCTGTCATCCTTTCAGCGTGTATGGCCTGAGGAGGATGAGGAGGAGGAGGAGGATCCTGAAAGTGATCTTCCTAGTGAAGACAGCCATGTGTTGCGTACGGGTACCCTGGCACACATGGCTGACTTCATGTTAGGATGCCTTTCTCGTGACCCTCGCGTTGCACGCATTCTGGCCACTACGGATTACTGGGTGTACACACTGCTCGACCCACGGTATAAGGAGAGCCTTTCCACTCTCATTCCCGAAGAGGAAAGGGGTTCGAGAGTGTTGCTATACCACAGGACCCTGGCGGACAAACTGATGGTAAAATTCCCATCCGACAGCGCTAGTGGCAGAAGGCGCAGTTCCGAGGGCCAGGTAGCAGGGGAGGTGCGGAGATCGAGCAGCATGTACAGCCCAGGCAGTGCAACAGTCTTTAAAGGCCTAGCCAGCTTTATGGCTCCCCACCAAGACTGTGTCACCGCTCCCCAGTCAAGGCTGAGTCGGCGGGAGCACTGTAAAAGGATGGTGAGGGAGTACGTAGCGGATCGCACGACCATCCTTGGTGACGCCTCTGCCCCCTACAACTACTGGGTGTCGAAGCTGGACACGTGGCCTGAACTCGCGCTGTATGCCCTGGAGGTGCTTCCTTGTCCTGCGGCTAGCGTCTTGTCGGAGAGGGTGTTTAGTGCGGCTGGGGGAATCATCACAGATAAGCGTACCCGCCTGTCAACCGACAGTGCCGACAGGCTAACACTCATCAAGATGAACAAAGCCTGGATTTCCCCAGACTTCTCTTCTCCACCAGCGGACAGCAGCGATACCTAAGCAATACGTAGGCTGCACCCGCGGATGGAAGCTACGTTCTCTCTCACCATCCAAAATGGGGACATTTCTGCTTCATCAATCTGTGTCTAATATTCCTCCTCCTCCTCCTGCTCCTCCTCCTGAAACCTCACGTAATCACGCTGAACGGGCAATTTTTCTTAGGGCCACAAGGCTCAGTCATATAATTTTTCTAAACAATTTTTATATGTTTCAATGCTCTTAAAAGCGTTGAAACTTTAACTTGAACCAATTTTTCATTAAACTGGGCTGCCTCCAGGCCTAGTTACCACTTAAGCCACATTAACCAAAGCGATTAATGGGTTTCACCTGCCATCTTGGTTGGGCATGACCAATTTTTACTGAGGTACATTAGTACTGTTGGTACACCAATTTTTTGGGGCCCTCACCTACAGTGTAATCATAGCAATTTGTATGTTCTTCGCCTGCACTCATGGTACAGAAGTGTGTGTGGGGTTGGCCTACACTTTAGCTACATAAATGTAACTTGGGCCTTGGCTATACTGCAGCTACTGAAATGGAACTAAGACTGCGCTCCCACTATACTGCTGCTTTGGAATTGTTACTGGGGCCTGTCTTGAGTGCTACTATTGCTGACATGGAACGAAGACTGCGCTCCCGCTATAATGCTGCTAGTGATATGTTAGTGGGGCCTGTCCTAATGCTACGGCAAAAATGTTACGAATTATGGGCTCTGCCTATACCGCTGCTAATGGTATGTCTCTGGGGTGTGGAAACAGAGGCTTCCCAAAGACATGATGGCGGCGAGGCCATTTCCCACCAACGCGGTTACTGTTAAGGTGCATATAACCACGGACACGTGGAGAGGACACGTAGTGCCTCAAAAACATCCCCCTCCTCCTCCAACAGGGAAAACATTCTTGGCAAATGCCTTTGCATTGGTTCGTCTGGTGGCAGTCCAAGAATTTCACCTTTACCGACACTACAAGAGAGCCCCCCCCACCATCCCCCCGCCACGGCCCACTTAATCCTGGCCACATTCCGAAAACCAACAAAATAAAACCGCGCTACTAGGTCTGCAGTCACCACCACATTACCACCAACGCGGTTACTGTTAAGGTACATATAACCACGGACACGTGTAGAGGACACGTAGTGCCTCAAAAACATCCCCCCGCCACGGCCCACTTAATCCTGGCCACATTCCGAAAACCAACAAAATAAAACCGCGCTACTAGGTCCGCAGTCACCACCACATTACCACCAACGCGGTTACTGTTAAGGTACATATTACCAGTCTGACTAGGGCATGCAGACACCTTGACAGAATGAATAGTGTGTGGCACATAGGTTCCCCATTGCTATGCCCACGTGTGCAGCTCCTGATGGCGGTGGCACAGGATTCTATTTCTCATTGCTTCTGTACAGCATTGTGGGCTATCGCCCCGCCCCTTTTAAAGAGGGTCGCTGCCTAGCCGTGCCAACCCCTCTGCAGTGTGTGCCTGCGGTTCCTCCTCATGGCAGACGCACTTCTAAATTGACATGAGGGTGGCGTGGCATGAGGGCAGCTGAAGGCTGTGCAGGGACACTTTGGTGTGCGCTGTGGGGGGGAGGGGGGGCGGTTGGTCAGCATGTAACCCAGTAGAAGTGGCAGCGGAGTGTCATCCAGGCAGTGATTGTGCTTTGTTGTAGCTAGTGTAGTGCTTAGCAAAGGTATGCCATGCTAATGAGGGCTTTTCAGAAGTAAAAGTTTTTGGGAGGGGGGGGGGCCCACTCTTGCCGCTATTGTGGCTTAATAGTGGGACCTGTGAACTTGAGATGCAGCCCAACACGTAGCCCCTCGCCTGCCCTATCCGTTGCTGTGTCGTTCCCATCACTTTCTTGAATTGCCCAGATTTTCACAAATGAAAACCTTAGCGAGCATCGGCGAAATACAAAAATGCTCGGGTCGCCCATTGACTTCAATGAGGTTCGTTATTCGAAACGAACCCTCGAGCATCGCGAAAAGTTCGTCCCGAGTAACGAGCACCCGAGCATTTTGGTGCTCGCTCATCTCTAGTAGCTATCCCCACAGTATATAAAAGTCGACGTTTGTGGGGGCTAGTGAGCATCGGGCCCACATGAACGTGGCCAAGGATAGGAAACACCAAGTGAAACTACCACCGATCAACACCTCTCCCTATCTTCTACAAAGGAAGATGACCAAAAACCTACATTGCCCCAATAGGGGGTGGCGCAGTGGTCTTCAGATCTGGGGCCTTGCTGCCCCTAGGATCCCATGCACCCAGGCTAGGATGCATAGACATGCCACCACCAGGACAACTGCGCCATAATCACACCATACAGCAGCCAATAGGGAAACACTAGTATCAGATGTTGATGCTATAATTGCCAGGTATTTGTTCACATTTTGGAAACTAGTGGGCCATGTCACGGCTCGTGGCAATACTGCTAGTCCCTACACTAATCAGGAGTCTAGCTACATAACCAAACAAAACCACAAGACACAAACCACACCACACATAGAACCTGCTCACACCACACAGAGAGAGAATGAGAACAGGGAAAGCTGACCACACCCACACCTGGGAAGACAGCTGACCGCACCCACACTTGGGAAGACAGCTGACCACACCCACACCTGGGAAGACAGCTGACCACACCCACACCTGGGAAGACAGCTGACCACACCCACACCTGGAAAGACAGCTGACCACACCCACACCTGGGAAGAGAGCTGACCGCACCCACACTTGGGAAGACAGCTGACCACACCCACACCTGGGAAGACAGCTGACCACACCCACACCTGGGAAGACAGCTGACCACACCCACACCTGGGAAGACAGCTGACCACACCTGAAAAGACAGCTGACCACACCCACACCTGGAAAGACAGCTGACCACACCCACACAGCTTTTATATGTACTGACCTGGAGTGACTGACTGACTGGAGACACACACAACCAGCCAGCACAGTCCCCACACCTGAGCATGATTGTTCTCTGGAGACAGACATGGCACTTACCTTGGTTAGTTATTTCTTTCTATCTGAAGTTCCTGGCCTCTTTTATCTAAGTGATCTCAGTCCTGACCAGCTCAGATCTACTTGGGGTAATGTGTTCATGTTCTAGTCAGTTTCTCAGTTTGTGTGATGCTGTTACATGGATCTACCACATTAACTGCTTAGAGAAGGACACATATCTCCTACTACAGTAACTGATGATAATCACACAGCTTCTGTCATACAGGTCTAATAGGGGAGATCACAGCTCATCCTCCTGGCTGAATTCTTGTGGTCTGTAGCCTATTTAGGTGAATATAGAAGGTAATGGTTCCCCCAGCAAACAGACATGGTACAGCCTCTAGCTAATACTGTGTTGATTAGAGATGAGCGAGCACCAAAATGCTCGGGTGCTCGTTATTCGGGACGAACTTTTCGCGATGCTCGAGGGTTCGTTTCGAGTAACGAACCCCATTGAAGTCAATGGGCGACCCGAGCATTTTTGTATTCCTTTTACAGTGCTCCCGCCGACTCAGCCTTGACTGGGGAGCGGTGACACAGTCTTGCTGGGGAGCCATAATGCTGGCAAAGGCCTTGGAGAATGTTCCCCTGCCTGCGCTGTACATGCTGCCTGATCTCTGCACCTCCCCTGCTACCTGGCCCTCGGAACTGCGCCTTCTGCCACTAGCGCTGTCGGATGGGAATTTTACCATCAGCTTGTCCGCCAGGGTCCTGTGGTATAGCATCACTCTCGAACCCCTTTCCTCTTCGGGAATCAGAGTGGAAAAGTTCTCCTTATACCGTGGGTCGAGCAATGTGTACACCCAGTAATCTGTAGTGGCCAGAATGCGTGTAACGCGAGGGTCACGAGAAAGGCATCCTAACATGAAGTCCGCCATGTGTGCCAGAGTACCTGTACGCAACACATGGCTGTCCTCACTAGGAAGATCACTTTCAGGATCCTCCTCCTCCTCCTCTTCCTCCTCCTCAGGCCATACACGCTGAAAGGATGACAGCCCAGCAGCATCTGTACCCTCAGCAGTGGGCCAAGCTGTCTCTTCTCCCTCCTCCTCATCCTCCTCATGCTCCTCCTCCTCCTTCTCAACGCGCTGAGATATAGACAGTCGGGTGCTCTGACTATCCAGCGACATACTGTCTTCCCCCGGCTCTGTTTCCGAGCGCAAAGCATCTGCCTTTATGCTTTGCAGGGAACTTCTCAAGATGCATAGCAGAGGAATGGTGACGCTAATGATTGCAGCATCGCCGCTCACCACCTGGGTAGACTCCTGAAATGTTGCAAGGACCTGGCAGATGGCTGCCAACCAGGGCCACTCTTCTGTAAAGAATTGAGGAGGCTGACTCCCACTGCGCCGCCCATGTTGGAGTTGGTATTCCACTATAGCTCTACGCTGCTCATAGAGTCTGGCCAACATGTCGAGCGTAGAGTTCCACTGTGTGGGCACGTCGCACAGCAGTCGGTGCACTGGCAGATTAAACCTATGTTGCAGTGTCCGCAGGGTGGCAGCATGCGTGTGGGATTTGCGGAAATGTGCGCAGAGCTGGCGCACCTTTCCGAGCAGGTATGACAAGTGGGGGTAGCTTTTCAGAAAGCGCTGAACCACCAAATTAAAGACATGGGCCAGGCATGGCACGTGCGTGAGGCTGCCGAGCTGCAGAGCCGCCACCAGCTTACGGCCGTTGTCACACACGACCATGCCCGGTTGGAGGCTCAGCGGCGCAAGCCAGCGGTCGGTCTGCTCTGTCAGACCCTGCAGCAGTTCGTGGGCCGTGTGCCTCTTCTCTCCTAAGCTGAGTAGTTTCAGCACGGCCTGCTGACGCTTGCCCACCGCTGTGCTGCCACGCTGCGCGACACCGACTGCTGGCGACGTACTGCTGACACATCTTGATTGCGAGACAGAGGTTGCGTTGGAGGAGGAGGAGGAGGAAGGTGCTTTAGTGGAGGAAGCATACACCGCCGCAGATACCACCACCGAGCTGTGGCCCGCAATTCTGGGGGTGGGTAGGACGTGAGCGGTCCCAGGCTCTGACTCTGTCCCAGCCTCCACTAAATTCACCCAATGTGCCGTCAGGGAGATGTAGTGGCCCTGCCCGCCTGTGCTTGTCCACGTGTCCGTTGTTAAGTGGACCTTGGCAGTAACCGCGTTGGTGAGGGCGCGTACAGTGTTGCGGGAGACGTGGTCGTGCAAGGCTGGGACGGCACATCGGGAAAAGTAGTGGCGACTGGGAACCGAGTAGCGCGGGGCCGCCGCCATCATGCTTTTGAAAGCCTCCATTTCCACAAGCCTATACGGCAGCATCAATTTTGCAATGTGCACGTTTAACGCTTGAGCGTGCGGGTGCGTGGCGGCGTACTTGCGCTTGCGCTCAAACTGTGGCACTAGCGACGTCTGGACGCTGCGCTGAGAGACATTGCTGGATGGGGCCGAGGACAGCGGAGGTGAGGGTGTGGGTGCAGGCCAGGAGACGGTAGTGCCTGTGTCCTCAGAGGGGGGTTGGATCTCAGTGGCAGGTTGGGGCACAGGGGGAGAGGCAGTGGTGCAAACCGGAGGCGGTGAATGGGCATCGTCCCACCTTGTGGGGTGCTTGGCCATCATATGCCTGCGCATGCTGTTGGTGGTGCCTCCCCAGCTGATCTTGGCGCGACAAAGGTTGCACACCACTGTTCGTCGGTCGTCAGGCGTCTCTGTGAAAAACTGCCACACCGTAGAGCACCTTGACCTGTGCAGGGTGGCATGGCGCGAGGGGGTGCTTTGGGAAACAGTTGGTGGATTATTCGGTCTGGCCCTGCCTCTACCCCTGGCCACCGCACTGGCTCGGCCTGTGCCCACACCCTCACTTGGCCCTCCGCGTCCTCGGCCGCGTCCACGTCCTCTAGGCCTACCCCTACCCCTCAGCATGCTGTATTACCAGTGATTTGATTTCCCAGGCAGGAAAAAAATTGGCGCAAGGCTGCACTCAACCGTAGCTGGTTGCGTCTGATTTTTGTAGGTTGTCCACGCAGCACACACGTACACGGAGACCTTAGGACTGACACAGGCTGGCCAAATATAATTTTTTGTCCTTTTTAGCAAAGGGAAGGCCCCACTGCGTATATTCAATGAACAAGAAGTTTAATATCTGTGGTGTGGCCCTCAAAAAGTGTCACACAACTATAGTGTAGCAGAGTTATTAACTCTAGCAGAGCAGGTATTTGCCAGTCAGGAAAGACAATGGCGCAAGCCTGCAGTAAACCGTAGCTGGTTGCGTCTGATTTTTGTACATTGTCCACGCAGCACACACGTACACGGAGACCTTAGGACTGACACAGGCAGGCCAAATATAATTTCTTTTCCTTTTTTGCAAAGGGAAGGACCCACTGCGTATATTCAATGAACAATAACTGTGTTGTGGCCCTGCCTACACAATTCTGTCCCTGTAGTATCAATGAAGGGTGCAATGCTCTGCACAGACGATTTTTAGAGAAAAAAAAATATGCAACACAGCTAACAGCAGCCTGCACAGTACTGCACACGGTTAAATATGGCCCTAGAAAGGACCGTTGGGGTTCTTGAAGGCTACACTCACTCCTAACACTCTCCCTGCCTAACCCCCACTTCTGTCTCTAATACCGGGTGCAATGCTCTGCACTGCCGATTTTGAGAAAAAGAAAAAAAATTTCCACTGCTAGCAGCAGCCTGCACACACGTAGATGTGGCCCTAAGAAGGACCGTTGGGGTTCTTGAAGCCTACACTCACTACAAACGCTCTCCCTACAGCAACTCCAATAGAACAGCACTTTCCCTCACTAACTCACACGGCATCTGAGGCGAGCCGCGGGAGGGGCCGACTTTTATACTCGGGTGACATCTGATCTTCCCAGCCACTCACTGCAGGGGGGTGGTATAGGGCTTGAACGTCACAGGGGGAAGTTGTAATGCCTTCCCTGTCTTTCAATTGGCCAGAAAAGCGCGCTAACGTCTCAGAGAGGAAACTGAAAGTAACCAGAACACCACGTGGTGCTCGTTACGAGTAACGAGCATCCCGAACACCCTAATATTCGCACGAATATCAAGCTCGGACGAGTACGTTCGCTCATCTCTAGTGTTGATGCATTATGGGATTGATTGAAAGTGAAAGTAAAAAATCTCACCATCAACATGGTGCCTGATAAGCATCAGACAGAAGGCTACACTGCAGGTAAGTATCTGCAATACATAGGGAAGACTTCCAGAATATGACAGGTAATCGGGTGTGGGAGTAGGGATGAAAAAAATGTGTTTTCATAGGAGTGACCCTTTAAAGTGGTTGTTCCATAAGTAAATAGTAATTTGCTCTATCTCATGAAAAACATTACAATTTCCCAGTAAGAATTAATAAGAAATATTCTAGATGTGTCCAGTTATTGCTATTACATACTGTGTTTTCCCAAAAATAAGACACTGTCCTATATTAATTTTTGCCCCAAAAGAGGAATAGTGTGTTGTGTTCAGGGGGTGTCTTATAATGCTCACCTAGCAGATGGTGTTCGGATCCCTCACGCTGGTCTCTGTCGCTGCTGCAGGCTTCCGTGTCCACCTGAAGGCCAATGGACCATTTCTTCTTGGGAGCGGGGCTTAATTACCCTGCCTCTAGCAAGTGATTGCTCTGATTGGTTCATCGAGCGTTGCGTCAGCCAATCAATTAAACAACCACAGCCATTCATTGAATGACATCAATGAATGGCTGTAATTGGATCATCGACCACTGGCTCTGATTGGCTGAGGCGGCGCTCAATGAACCAATCAGAGCAATCGCTTGCTGGAGGTGCTAAGAGGAATAAATGCTCTGTCGGCGATCAGGAGGACACGGAAGCCTGCAGCAGTGCCGCAGCCCACCGTTAGGGACCCAAACACTGTGTACTAGGTGAGTATTTTTTTTTCAAGTAGTGTAGATAGGGCTTATTTTTGGGGAAGGGCTTATATTTCTAGTTCACCCTGAAAATCAGGGTAGGGCTTATTATCAGGGTAGGTCTTATTATCAGGGAAACTGTACTTGTTAGGATATCCCCTAATCATGGTATAACCCCCATTAAGGGGTAATGTATACTTTACAATACCTATTGGTATTATAGTAATAGTAGGTAAACAAAATAGTATATATTGAGTTTTATAAAACTTCACACAAAACATAAGACTTCAGCTGGTAACGCACTTTAAGGTGTTCTATAGAAGCGACATGACGATAAATAAAAGATGTCTCTTACAGAACTAAATCATGTGGACAGAATTTAAAAGGTTTCTTGTGTGAATAGCAGAAACGAGACTGCGGTGCGCCCCGGGCAGGTGCAGAGGCGAGCTCCACACTATCTGCCTCCAGGTCTTTAGTTCTACACCTGCTGTGAGCGCAGATTCCATCTAACTTCACGTTCTGCTCGTTTTGGTATAATTAGTTGTTGTCCTTTACATCCCAAGTATAATTACATTAGTATATCCCAATTAGCTTGGAGTTAATACATTCTGGGCAGAACCCGGTCTTAGAGGAAGGATCCACTTCTGTGATGTATAATAGATAGTAGTGCGTTCATATTGATGAAGCCCGTCTTCTCAGACCACCACTGATTTCCATGATGAAAGGGCTGTGGAGAATGCCTGACGGGGTTTTCAGTAAATAAAGCATAATCGCTGTATGAATAAAAAGTTCTATAACTTTCTAATATTGGGACCTGAGAAGGATGTATGCAGGGCATCTCAGAAATACTCGCATGAAGGAACGGTCCAAAATGTTTCCTCAACATTGTGCCAATCTTATACACTATCCTCTAACAAGTAATTGGACACCCGAGCAAGAATCACAAGTAGTATTTATTTCCATCTGTTAATTCTTAGGCCCCCTGTCCACAGCCACGGGGACGAGAGCTGACAGGTCTCAGCAGTGAGCCTGTCTAACAGATAGGCTCACCGCGGAGAATCGCGGCATGTCGCGATTTAGATCCCAAGAGCATAGAATCTGATACTCTCCATGGGATACTTTCTGCTAAAGTCTGATACACTTCAACTGTTCTTTCCCTCTATTCATCCTGCAAATGTCAGGCAAGTTCTCTCAATGAAGATGGAGGCTGTTCATATTTCCTGACCGGCCATTCCAGTTCCACAGGGTTCAGGTTGGGAATTAACTGTGCAGCCAGTTAATTCATGGAACATTCATATCCTGAAACCAACATAAAACAGGATTTGTGACAAGGTGTAGTGGGACGAAACACCTATGTCTGGCCCCTCCATACTTGTCATACATGTCATGTCTTTTAAGTGGATGCACTGTGCAAAGTGTCTTGTCTGCTGTTATGTGTGTTGCACAGCTGCAGCATGTAAGAGGTTAATGTTTGCAAGTGGCTGGGATATGTCTGGAAAAAGTATTAATTCTGTCTAGTCACGTGGTGTTGTATGAGTACAGATATGAGTGAGAGAGAATGTCTGGGGTAGTCTTTCATCATCTTCTAGTGAGTGGAGGGGGAGTGCCAGCCACATGGGGGTACCTTCAACCCTCATGTGGTGAAGTGATGGAAGAAGAAGAGAAGTATCCCAATCTCAGGAACCACCTCTGAGGAGAGTGGGAGAGAGGAAAAGGAGTCCGCTGTGCAGTTGTCAATTCATTAAATAACAAGTGAGTGTCTGCGGAGTGTTGTGTCCTCCTCCGGTGGTGGTCTGCAACCAGCAGTGTGTGTCCAGGAGCGGAGCTTTACAGATAATGAGACGATTTCATCCTGTGTCCTCCTCCCTGACCGCCTGCTAAAGCTGTCTTTACCTGCACGAGCGAGTAAGCTGTATTCTGTAAAAGTCTGAAGTAAAGCTTGCCAGTCACTTCCTGTGGGGTCTGCCACTGCTGATAACCCGGTCCGCTGTCAGCGAGCTGCACATTGTCATCAGTGGTCACAGAAGAAAGTTGGAGCGCCAACTTTACTCCCATTGAAATCATTAAATGGCTGAGTGCTGTCTGTAATTGGCTGAGCGCTCAGCCAATCAGACACAGCCCTTTCAGCAGGCAGGGATTTTAAATCCCCGCCTGCTGAAGGAGCTTCAGAGCAGTGAAGGGAGCCAAGCGGCTAAACCCGCCTGAGCCCCACAGCGGCGGAGAGGTGAGTATAAAAATTTTTTTTTACAAATGCTAGGGATGATTTTTAGGGAAGGGCTTATATTTAAAGCCCTTCCCCAAAAATCACTGCAGGGGGGTGTCTGCTGCAGATTGCTTTCAATGGGGGCACCGGCAGCAGCAGTGAGCCCATTGAAAGCAGTGGGCACGGAGTTTCGTTCACGCGCTTTTTTGCACATCCGTGCAGCGCTGCTTTTCACGCAGCATGGATGCATGCAAAACAACACTCGTGTGACCGAGGCCTAACCTCTGAACTGTCTCTGATTACACGACAGTATATACGCCGGCCATCTGATAGGATGCTTTGAATCCAATGCATTTATTCACATGGCCCATTGTATATACGCAGGTAGATAGCTGTGCATATACTGTCGTGTAAAAGAGCTCCTAGGTACTGCACCCTCGTCTGTTGTAGCATCAGCTGCCACATTGACAAATCAAGGAAAAATTGAAAAAGTTGCGAGTTTCAGAATACGGTAACAGAAAGTTATTTTTGTTTAAGAAAAAGTGTTTTTTACTTTTTTAAAATAGAAAAACATAAAAAAACTATTAATTTGGTATCCCCGTAATGGTACTGACCCAGAGAACAAAGTTCATATGTCATTTCTACTGCTCTGTGAGAGCTGTAAAGACTAAACCCACCATAAATGGTGCAATTGGATTTTTTTTCCATTTCTCTCCACAAGTTTTTCCATATATTGTATGGAGCTTTAAAGAATTTTTTTGGGGGGCAGCGTCAGCTGTCAGTGCCGGGCTGCACCAGGGTCGGAGTGCAAGCTGCTGCTCTGACCCTTGTGTAGTTTCCTGCACTCGTAATTGTAATCAATGGGACCCCAGCCTGCAATGATGAGCCACGGCCGCCACACAGGGGTCGGAGCAGCAGCTTCGACCACAGTGCAGCCTGGCACTAACAGCTGGCGCTGCCTGGAAAACCCCTCTCAATGGTACCATTAAAAAACACAAGGACTCATATGGCTATGTTAAAGCAGTTTTCCAGGGAGAATACTATGATGACCTATCTTTAGGATAGGTCATCAATAGAGTTGAGCGAACGTACTCGTCCGAGCTTGATACTCGTACGAGTATTAGCGTGTTCGAGATGCTCGTTACTCGTGACGAGTACCACGCGATGTTCGGGTTACTTTCACTTTCATCTCTGAGACGTTAGTGCGCTTTTCTGGCCAATTGAAAGACTTCCCCCTGCGACGTTCAAAGCACCCCCCTGCAGTGAGTTCTGCGCACATTTCCGCAAATCCCACACGCACGCTGCTACCCTGCGGACACTGCAACATCAGTTTAATCTGCCAGTGCACCGACTGCTGTGCGACGTGCCCACACAGTGGAACTCTACGCTCCACATGTTGGCCAGGCTCTATGAGCAGCGTAGAGCTATTGCGGAATACCAACTCCAACATGGGCGGCGCAGTGGGAGTCAGCCTCCTCAATTATTTACAGAAGAGTGGGCCTGGTTGGCAGACATCTGCCAGGTCCTTGGAAACTTTGAGGAGTCTACCCAGGTGGTGAGCGGCGATGCTGCAATCATTAGCGTCACCATTCCTCTGCTATGCATCTTGAGAAGTTCCCTGCAAAGCATAAAGGCAGACGCTTTGGAATCAGAAACGGAGGCGGGGGAAGACAGTATGTCGCTGGATAGTCAGAGCAACCTCATGTCTATATCTCAGCGCGTTGAGGAGGAGGGGGAGAAGCATGAGGAGGATGAGGAGGAGGGGGAAGAGACAGCTTGGCCCACTGCTGAGGGTACAGATGCAGCTTGCCTGTCATCCTTTCAGCGTGTATGGCCTGAGGAGGAGGAGGAGGATCCTGAAAGTGATCTTCCTAGTGAAGACAGCCATGTGTTGCGTACAGGTACCCTGGCACACATGGCTGACTTCATGTTAGGATGCCTTTCTCGTGACCCTCGCGTTACACGCATTCTGGCCACTACGGATTACTGGGTGTACACACTGCTCGACCCACGGTATAAGGAGAACCTTTCCACTCTCATACCCGAAGAGGAAAGGGGTTCGAGAATGATGCTATACCACAGGGCGCTGGTGGACAAACTGATGGTAAAATTCCCATCCGACAGCGCTAGTGGCCGAAGGCGCATTTCCGCGGCCCAGGTAGCAGGGGAGGCGCAGAGATCAGGCAGCATGTACAGCGCAGGCAGGGGAACATTATCCAAGGCCTTTGCCAGCTTTATGGCTCCCCAGCAAGACTGTGTCACCGATCCCCAGTCAAGGCTGAGTTGGCGGGAGCACTGTAAAAGGATGGTGAGGGAGTACGTAGCCGATCGCACGACCGTCCTCGGTGACGCCTCTGCCCCCTACAACTACTGGGTGTTGAAGCTGGACACGTGGCCTGAACTCGCGCTGTATGCTCTGGAGGTGCTTGCTTGTCCTGCGGCTAGCGTCTTGTCAGAGAGGGTGTTTAGTGCGGCTGGGGGAATCATCACAGATAAGCGTACCCACCTGTCAACCGACAGTGCCGGCAGGCTAACACTCATCAAGATGAACAAAGCCTGGATTTCCCCAGACTTCTCTTCTCCACCAGCGGACAGCAGCGATACCTAAGCAATACGTAGGCTGCACCCGCGGATGGAAGCATCGTTCTCTCTCACCATCCAAAACGGGGACATTTCTGCTTCATCAATCTGTGTATAATATTCCTCCTCCTCCTCCTCCTCCTCCTCCTGAAACCTCACGTAATCACGCCGAACGGGCAATTTTTCTTAGGGCCACAAGGCTCAGTCATATAATTTTTCTAAACAATTTTTATATGTTTCAATGCTCATTAAAGCGTTGAAACTTTCACCTGAACCAATTTTTATTTTAACTGGGCTGTCTCCAGGCCTAGTTACCAATTAAGCCACATTAACCAAAGCGATTAATGGGTTTCACCTGCCCTCTTGGTTGGCCAGGGCCAATTTTTCTCAGGTACATTAGTACTGTTGGTACACCAATTTTTTGGGGGCCCTCGCCTACAGTGTAATCCAATTAATTTTTTCCCCACCTGCATTACAGCTGACATTACATCAGCTGTGTTGGGCACTGATATGATATATATTTATGTACCGCCGGTGGGTTCCAGGGAGCCACCCATGCTGTGGGTCCACAGGAAGTTGTAAATGCATCTGTCCACTTCTAAAGAACCCCAGTCTGACTGGGGCATGCAGTGTGGGCCGAAGCCCACCTGCATTAAACATTATAAATAGACATGAGGGTGGCGTGGCATGAGGGCAGCTGAAGGCTGTGCAGGAACACTTTGGTGTGCGCTGTGGACACTGGGTCGTGCGGGGGGGAGGGGGGGGTTGGGCAGCATGTAACCCAGGAGAAGTGGCAGCAGAGTGTCATGCAGGCAGTGATTGTGCTTTGTTGGAGGTAGTGTGGTGCTTAGCTAAGGTATGCATTGCTAATGAGGGCTTTTCAGAAGTAAAAGTTGTTGGGGGGGGTGGGCCACTCTTGCCGCTATTGTGGCTTAATAGTGGGACCTGGGAACTTGAGATGCAGCCCAACATGTAGCCCCTCGCCTGCCCTATCCATTGCTGTGTCGTTCCCATCCCTTTCTTGAATTGCCCCGATTTTCACAAATGGAAACCTTAGCGAGCATCGGCGATATACAAAAATGCTTGGGTCGCCCATTGACTTCAATGGGGTTCGTTATTCAAAACGAACCCTCGAGCATCGCGGTAATTTTGTCCCGAGTAACGAGCACCCGAGCATTTTGGTGCTCGCTCATCTCTAGTCATCAACAGTTGAATGGCTGGGGTCCATTGATTGGGACCCTGACCAAACAGCGGAGCGGGTGCATGCTGTCAGCCCCACAAATACCCAGAGGTCGAAGTGGAAGCAGCGGAAGTCTTTACGCCGACATCTGTAGTGGCCGGCACTTGTAACTGCAGGCTCCGCTCACTTTGATTTCAATGACAGCTACATTTGTTGTTACACAGAAGTCTCCGCGCCGACCGAGACTTCTGCTGCTTCCACTCAGAGCTCTGTGTATTTGTGGCACTGTAAGTCGGCATACAATCAGCTGATTGGTTGGAGTCCTGAGTGACGGACCCTACCAACCAACTACTGTTGACCTATCCTGACGATATTAATAGTATTGATGAGCCTTGTGTGGCGCAGAGTGTTAAAATAGCAGAAATGCAGCCCTAAGCTCTCACTCATGGCCTGAAGATTGCAAGCTCTATCCCTACGTGGTTCAGGTAGCCGGCTCAAGGTTAACTTATCCTTCTGAGGTTGGTAAAATGAGCTCCCAGCTTGGTGGGGGGTAATAAATGACCTGAAAGTGCTGCGGAATAAGTTGGTGCTATACAAATAACAAGATTTATATTTTTTAACTTATTTTAGTATTCTCCCTGGAAAACCATTAATGGAAAAATGTAAAAGTCACGGCTCTTGTGATGCGGGGATGAAAAAATGAAAATAAATAATATTCCAAAAGGTGCACTTACTTTTTCTTGCACCCGTATCACTCCCCCACCACTGCTCTGAGCAGATACAGTTTGGCTTCTCTACTTCTTATATTACTTATTACACTTTTCATCTACATTACCCTTGCCCAGCCGCCCGCTTCCATAGAGCAGTCACCTGTTTCCTGTAGCGCTGACATGACCGCTCACATCCCGTAAGAGAGCCCAAAGTTTATTTCAAGAAAACAGGAGACAAAAAGTAATTAAGATAAGTCGTGCTCCACGTTTCATTTGAAACCGGGGACATTATCAGATCTCTCTGCCAGAGGCACAATAATTGATAATAGTGGACTAAGCGTCCGCCATAAACCTGCACAAGTTAAACATTGGCTAAAGACACTCCCGCCGCCCATAACAGTGACTGGAGATGGTGTGACAAGACTCCTGACCACAGAGCACTATAGATGTCGCCTTCCTCACTCCTTACCCTAAAACCAACGTTTTTAATCTCCATTCTGCCCAAATGATTAAACACTGCCGAGTCCTGAGTCCGCTCCTGGTATTCTGTATCAATGCCTTTATAAGACCGGGTCATGGCGATGGATTTCGGTGCAGCCAAGGCTTCTCGGTGCCCCGGGATAATGTATGTGATTTCCGCGATCAGTGTGGCGATGGCAGTGATGAAGCTTCGTGTAAGTAGAGCGGCAAACCTTTCTTTAATACTATATAGAGGACTTCTTTGTAAAGTGTTTGTTGTTGTGAGCGGAGCCAAGCCGACGGAAGACGGAGAATAAATGATTTCCCTCTACCTGGATCCAATCCCATTTTTTTAATAAAGACTGCGGTCGGGAACACAGACGGAGCAAATGGAGCGGAAATCTATGTGTTCGAAATAAAAAATGGGAAAGTCACAAAACCATTTTCTTTATGAGTCCACAGACTGAAATATAAAAAGTTGGAAAAAGTTTGTGTTCTCAACCATTAGTTTTATTTGGGTTAGATTTTATAAAGAAATGAAACAAAAAGTAGATTAGAACATTGGAAAAGTTTGCACACAGTTAACCCCTTAGTGACGAGGCCTGTTTGCGCCTTAATGACCAACTCATTTTTCAGTTTTTTTCATCGTTGCACACCTACAGCCATAACTTTTTCATTTTTCCATTGACATCGCTGTATGAGGGTTTGTTTTTTGCGGGACAGGTTGTATTTCTTAATGGCATCATTTTTGGGTACATATATTGTACTGTATAACTTTTATTAATCGTTTTAGGGGATTTGGGGGAAAAAAAAAGAAATACTGAGATTTATTTTTTGGATTTTACTTCTACAGCATTCAGTGTGCAGAAAAAACTTTTTTTTTACAGATTTGCTTTTGTGTTGCCGCATTCCAAGAGCCATAGCATCTCTATTCTTCCATGGACGGAGCTCTATGGGGGCTTGTTTTTTGCAGGACTAATTCTAGTCTTTATTTATTCAATTTTTTGATTGCTTTTTATATTTTTTTTTCTAGACGAAAGACTAAAAATATCTGCCTTGCTTTTGGCTTTTAATGGCGTTCACCGTGCGGTATATATAATATGTTACATTGATTCTGCAGGCCGGTGCGATTATGTCAATACCAAATTTATATAGTTTTTTTTTTCTTTTGCAACTTTTTCACCCTCAAAAAAAATGTATTTTTTTTTCTTTATCGCTTTGTTCAAAGATCCCCAACATTTTTCATTTTTGGTTACCTGTGGTGTGTAAGGGTCTTCTTCACAAGATTTTTAATGGCACCATTTGTTCTTCGTGCGATGCTGTGATCACTTTCTATTTCTGTTATTGCCAATTCAAAACTGGAAGTAACTGGTTGCGGTCGGATGCAATTCTGTCACGGTGTGATTTAGCTTGCAATCTGGACTGTCGGTTTGTCTGTTTAGGCAGAGTCCAGCAGGCAGCCACCATACCATCTCAGCAACAGTGGTTCTCAAGGATGAAGAAGAGAAGTGTTATAGCATGCCGTCACTGCAGGGGTTCCTTGTGTCGGCTGTACGGAATACCACAGAATTCCTGTCGCTGCAGAAGTAGCTGTTGGGAATACCTTAGGATTGCCCTCTTCTTTTACCTGCTGTATCATTCCTTGCTGTGCATGTTCTGATTGGCTGTCAGGGAGGTGGTTACCCTGGTTGGCCAATGAGCGATAACGCAATGCTATATAATATGCCCGCTCCTTGCTATGCCATTCATTTTGCCCATGTCCGCTGTGGTGTGCATGCAGCTTTGGCTGAGCTGAGTCTGTCCGGTTCCTGTTCTGTCTGTTTGTTCTGAGCTCTGTTCATCTGGATCATGTTATGCTGTGTTTCGTCAGTTTGTCCATCTGTCTGTAATTCGTTGCTCCTGTTAGTCAAGTGAATATGACTCCATGTTCTATCTTATATGAAGACATTTTTCTCCCCCCCCAGCCATCTTGTATGCCTCTTTTGTCCTCTTTCTTGACAAATGAATAGATATTAAATAGTTACTCAAGAAGCCTTGAGTAATTCCAAAGCTACAGGAGATAGCTATGTAGCATTCAGACTGAATGGCAGGTCAAGCTGCCGCGTTTCTCCATGTTCACATGAAAAAAAATTTACTGAGGCAGAAAAATCAAATATTTTTAAATATTTTTCACCAAATTGATTCTAAAAATTAACCTTTAAGAATAGGAATAAAATTTGATTAGGGCTTTACAAGTAAAATAAACATAAATACCTTGAAAATATTCCCACCGCCTCATATATTGTCCTCTCAAAAGGAGAAGCCAATGAACTATAGAAAAAATGCACTCTAAATTGTCGGAGAGCCTAATACATTCATTAGTCGTGTTTTAGATCAATAGGGTTTTTTTGAGGGAAGAAACCCTTCTTTTGACCCCCTGGTAGGAGACGGAGGAAGCCCGGGTAGTCAGGTTGACCAGATATAGGTAATGTATGATAATACTGCACCAGTACTTCTTTTGATTCTACAAACTCAGGGTAGAGGGAAAATAACTGCTTGTAGTTTTAATACTTTGGGTGCCACCAGCAGTTAGGTTCTTTTTGGATCAACGCGTTTCTACTGATTTCATCAGGAACCAAATTAACATTACTATGCAGCTGGATATATGGCTGTATATTGTAAGCCGTAGGTAAGGCACATACACAGTCAACCAACAAACAGTGAAGACTGTATACCCCACTCCCCATGTGGTTATTAGAAAGAACAAAGAATGTTCTTAGATTTCTGAATGTCCTAATACTAGTCTCATGTAAGTTCAAATATCGGATCCTATTATAGTTAAGGGCTACCTAAAGATAATAGTAGTCCTGACAGAGATCAATATCCACATGTGTTACAGAATATTCTCTCTAAACAATTATTGTTTATAGTTATTGTACTTTTGTATTCTGAGAAGTTAATCATATAGGATTCCTCTGCACTTGCATGGTTTTTGCCATTAATTTTAGATGTTAAATTCCTTATCTCGCATATTCATATTTTGTTTGCTTCTTTTGCCCAGTGGTAATAAATGAATTATAATATATTGAAATTATTGTAAGTGAAGCATGTGCCCCTATAAAACCTGTTGTCTGTTAATCAATAAACAGATTACTTTGATCACGCTAAGTGTTGTTGTAGTGAGAGTTAACCTTCTGAGCTCAACTTACCTCTAACTACAAATTAGGACCCCAAAAGCATAACTTATAGCAAATATTAATTTTTTGCACTAACACTCCTTAGTACGTTTGTCCACATGTCCGATCCACCCATATTGGTTGGTAGTCAGATGCCGGTCCAAGTTTTTGTCCTACCCATCCATTGTTGCATAGATGCCTGAGCCTCGTCTTGTTCCATCCCCATTGTTCATTGGTAGGTGGACTCTAGGTCCTTGTCTTGTCTGTCTATAGGTATGTGGATGCCAGAATCGCCTTTCCCCGTAGGTGTGTGACGCCTGATTTCCTTCCATCTGTAGATATGCACACCTGAATCCATGTCTCGTTTTGTGTGTTTGGTGTAGCAATGTTCCCTGTCTGACCTATACATGTGCTCTATTGTCCCCAATTGTCATCCATGGACCAGGGCCAGTAGATACAAGACATAGGGCTATCCTACAGTCGATCACTCTCCTTTTAGGCAGAGGCCCACCAACGTTCTGTTCATTAAGGGAAAGTCTGTTTTCTTTCTGTCTGTGTCTGGTTTAGTCCATGTTTGTCCTGTTTAGTTCAAGTTCAGTCCTGTTTGGTGATGTCTGTGCAGGGCTTCCTGGTTTTCCCTGCAGGGACATGACACATTAATTGTGTGCTTGATGGCTATCAGATCCTCTCAGGATTACAGCTGCGATGACCAAGCTCCTGTGCTGGACAGGGGGCACTTAGAGAGGGGAATATGACTTAAGGCCCATTTAGAAACACGATTATCACTCAAAATTTGCTCAAAAGCCATCTTTTGAGCGATAATCATTGCGTCTAAACGCACGGCCATCGTATACTGTTTGTGCACTGTCTGTTCATCACTCAGTTCTAGCCAGCTAGAAATTGCCAATGATACTTATCAGTGCCACATGCTGATATCTCAATGGGTGGTGCTGATACCGCTCTTTCAGCTGGTATCCTGCTGGCAGTTCTCATCGGGACACCAGCTGAAATTTCTGAGAACAAAGCAGCTGTTTGCATATTCAAAACAGCTGCTTTGTTCTTGGAGCTATCGCAGTGGTATCCCACTCTGCCTGCATTAACTCTTTAGTAGCTAATTAGCTACTTAGAGTTATGCAAAGATGATTGCTCAAAACTGTCACTCAAACTGTCATTTGAGCGATCATCATTCCATGTAAATGGGCCTTTATTTCTTTATGTTACGTCAGTCCATGCCTTTGAATTTTCTTTCAAATCCTGACATCTGTATTGTAGCTGTTGGGATTGTTCATATGATGAATCTGGAGAAATGATATCTGAAGCTATGCCAGCGATTGAGGGGGATCCTCCTCTGTGAGCTAAAACAGAAAGCAGCTCTGTTGTAAGCGGGGTGAGCAGGACCCTCTTATGTGCTACGTCCCGCCCCCCTCCAGGGACACAGCAAAGGAGAGAGGCAGAATGACTGACAGGGGGTTTTGAGCACTTGGATTAAGCCCTGCCCCCTGCTTGTGACAGGGCCAGTCAGTGGCAGAGAGGGCAGTGGCATTGCAAACAGCAAGCAGAGGAGCTTCCGTCCCCCATGATGTCAGTGGTGACACGGCTAGTGCATCACCACCCTGAAGACTGAGTCCACACAGAAGGAAAGTGAATAGGACTAAGCCCTGCTCCCTCCTCCAACTGGCCCGATCTTTCCAGAAGCGGGCCTGGTGTCAGATTGAAAGGTTCTGGGCTGTGCCACAGCTCAGAGAGGAGCACAGCATCCAAGAAGCAGCAACACAGCAAGGTGCTACTGAAGTGGCGGAGGTCACATAAGTGGAGCTGCAATGCAGTCCACATCCCCATGCTGGGTAGCGGTGTGGGGCCAAGTGACCAGACACCGAGAGAGCCTTGATGATCTGGGGGCCAAAATGGTGACATGCTGTGTGGAAGAAGAGAGAGGCGCCTTTACCACATGGTACACCAACCTGAAAGACTCTGATGATGCCATGGACCAAGAAAAGGACAAAGCTCCATGTTATATAAGAGACCAGTCTCCAACGACAAAGTAGTGTGCATACTAAGGGGTCAGTGACGAACGTATGTGGACTGGAGGAGTACCTCCGCAAAAAGGGACTGCACAACATCCCAGTTAAATAACAGCATGCGAAAGCAACGCTTGAAGTGGAGTTTGTTGTACAAGGTCTCTTGTCATCCTGATTTAGATACACTTATGGCCAATGTGAATTAGTGGTAAAAAACCTGATTCCCCTATCGGCTGCTGCACCATCATGTATCTGCAAGTTGGGCGCCTACCCGTGAGCCGCTTTACTGTAACAGTGACCCCCATTCTGGTAGGCACAAGTTATCCGGCTATGACACAGATGGCCATTCATCTGAACGGCTGCAATGTAAAACTACATTCACCCCGCGGCGGGAATAATTAGACAACACCTTTTATGTTTTCAAATTTTGTATTCCATGATTACCGTTTCCTAATGCAGCGCACATTAATGAATAATGCAAAATAAAAAAGAGGTTAAAAGAAGTTTGGCAAAGTCAGATTTGTATAAATCATGTAGAAAATAAGCTTGCATTAATGTTCTGCCGCGTTAGAATACAAATGGAGTATTTCCCAGTAATGATTTAGACCTGAATGTTGCAGGGAGTCGGAGCATAAAGCATCGCCCATCGGTTAGTCACCGCTTTTGGACTTCACACTCTTTCTCTGTCTAATATGTATTTTCAAGGAGAAAATTATTGAAAGAGGTATCACAGTTCAAGCGCTCTTAATGCGGAACCTCATTACGATAAAGATGCCTTAATACACTTGATCCGTGACAAGTGGAGAGGACTTATGGTTCCATACGTGATCTGTGAGCCTTGGGAGGCTGTATTTATGAAGTCACTTCCCATAAAATAATTACACCTTTATAAGAGATCAGCGCTATTAATTAATGACGAGATACGGTACGGCTCTAAAGTGCGGTTGTGTTGGATAAGGGCATTACTAATGTAATAGACTACCTCAATTGAAAAATAATGGAGTGGATGTTTACAACCGTCCTGCGACTCCGCCGCGTCATAAAAAGGTTTCGGCGGATAAAGCTGAAGTTTGTACTTTTGATTGGATAATGCTATGGACTGTACACTGGCCAAAAGACCATGCAAATCCGATGACCACAGATATGGACTGGTAGGACTTAGTATTATTTCTTTACAAAGCTTCATCTCGTCTATTGGTGACATCTTTTTATTTATACACGATCCTACCAAACGTAATTGGACATCTGAACGAGAATCAGAAGTAGTATTTATTTTCATATGTTAGTCCTTATTGGGGCTCCCAATGGCCCTAATGACATCAGATACTCTCCATGGCATACTTTCTACTAACGTCTGATACACTTCAGCTGGTATTTCCCTGCAGTCATCCTGCAAATGTCTGGTGAGTTCTCTTAAAGAAGATGAACACCGCTCATATTTCCTGACCCGACCTTCCAGTTCATCTCAAAGATGTTCAGTAGGTTGAGGTCAGGACTCTGTACATGCTGGTCCAATCATGGAACATTCATATCCTCAAATCAATGTAAAACAGCGCTGGATTTCTGAGAAGGCTTGTTGTTTTGCTGACTATTCTCAGAGTAGGCTGCCCGGCTCCAGTCTCTTCTCAGGGACATATTGAGCGGGCTGCCAGCACCTTCACCTCCCCACGTTATCTCGCTCTCCATCATGGCGGAGAAAAATGCACCCATGGAGTAATAAGAGCAATGGGGGCAGGATAAGAGAAATATATTAGTTCAGAAAGCACTGTATCAAGGTCTTTGTGGCGGTTGGTGGATTATAGTAGGGGAAGTTGGACATCCATGGTTCCCCATGGGGCGGCGACTTCCCCTATTATAATCCGCCATCTGGGATGAACTGGAATGTCAGGTCAGGAAATATGAACACTGTCCATCTTCTTTGAGAACTCGCCGGACGTTTACAGGATGATTGGAGGGAAATACCAGCTAAAGTGTATCAGCCATTAGTAGAAAGTATGCCTACAGAGAGTATTCAATGTCATTAGGGTCAAAGGAGCCCCACTAAGGATTAATATAAGGAAATAAATACTGCTTTTGATTCTTGATCAGGTGTCCAATTACTTTTTGTAAGACAGTGTTCCATCATTATGGAAGTTCCATCAACGTCCCGCTATCAGCGATGCTCCTTACAGCTGTACTTCCACTTTTGTTTCAACAAAGAAGAATGCTTCTTCCCCGCTCCCTGTGTATAAAAGGGTTTGTTCTCTCATTTTCTAAACTTGAGAGGGTTCCAGTTGTGCACTGGAAGCCGAGCAAAACCCCCATGTAAAACATGGTACATCTGTGAATGTAACTTTAATGGGAAATAGAATTGGATGCGTCAACCAGTCAACCAAGAGACTACAACGACTGCGCTAGTTTGCCAATTATACTCTTTGACTGACCGAAAGCTGATCCTACGTACATTCAATCTGCTTGTCCGAACTTCTGGGTGAAGAGTAAATTAATTCCTTAAATTTTGCAGATCCATTCACTAATCCCAACTCTATGGTAAAAAAAAAGGGCATTGGCTTTGTGATTTCCATTTGATAAGAGTTTTTTGAGAGTTTTCGACCCATGTGATGATAATTCATTTTATTCCATAGGAAAAAGATGTACCTCCTCCTAAAATATCACTGTGTTTGTATTCTCGTCTTTCTGTCATTGATCAAAATATTTGCGCTTCCAAAAAAATGCATCCCCGTCTGTCAAAACCGAGCGGCTAAAACCTGGTTCTGAGACATCATACAAATCACTTGTCTACATGAAAGCAGACCCGCAGATCTTATCAAAATGCTAAATGTGATATTTATCACAGAATGCATCAAACTCCTTTACGCTATCAGTTTCTACATGTCTCAAGGGCATGCAAAATCACAATGAGAGGGCTAGGCAACCCTGATCTCATTAAAGGTTCATTTGCCTTGCAGACATGTGGATGGAGTAAAGAACAGAGGAGTATATATGCCAACGAGGGGATCTGGCTCAAATATATTTACAATGGAAAGGATAATAACTAATCCAATTGTAATCAGACAGAAAGGGGGTGATAAACTGCAATGAGATATGGGGGTGATGGTGAAGGACTGTTCTCTGCTCCTTTATATGTTGACGCAGTGTAGAGTAATGTCCCTCGGGAAAAGAAGAGTCTAGTCAGGATGATGGCAACAGTGTAATTCACTTTTACTTGATCCAGAAGCACAACGGTTCAATATCTAATTGAGAGAACATCAGAGAACGTACACACAGCTGGAATAGAATAGACGCACACCATGCTCTGCTGAACAGTAGCACAACTCCAGGGAGAAGGAAGCCTGGCCCTAACCTAGCAGGGGTGGTGAAGGGTCCCTGCCTAGAAGCGGAGTAATCGACCTTGATAGAGGCGGCCCCACGATCTTCATCCTGGGCAGTGATTGTCCATATAGAGGCACCCAGGGAGATGATGTGAACAGCAAAGAAATACAGAAATGAAAACAGAAATATAACTGAAAAGGAACCCGCAGCAACTTATCTGAAAGTAGCAATAAAGCCTGCACAGAAGAGCTCCAAACTCCAAGTACTCCACTATGGAACAGAATAAGCAGCCCTGAGCACAAGGAAGGGTGAGAATATAAAGCTACTCCACACCTGAGTACTAGCACAGCAATTAGAGAAGCAGATCTCCACTCTTCTCCCAGACATGACTAATCCAGCAGGCATCCATGCAGCAAAGAAAGACAGCACCAGCAGTCTCTGCACATGGTGCATTAACCCTTGTCCTGCATAACAAGGCAACAGGTCTTGGCCTGTGTTGAGACCACCATGCCGCAATGCTGTCATGACCGACAAGCCGCAACAGTTGATTTCCCTAACCAGCTGTCTGCATTTGCTCCTACACCTAGTGTGCTCACTTCTAAAGCTTCGGGAACTATACAATAACTTTTATAAACTTTTGGGTCTTTCCAGAAGCATAGGTCTGATTTGCTGAGGGGATGGACAAATACTGAAAAAAATGCCGACTTACAAGGGCTACTCTATCCCTCTGAACTGAGCGCTCAGATTCCTCCAGCAATCAACTCCAGTATATGCATTAATTCAGCTTATATTATAGGATATTAAACCATCTTAACGTAGAAAGACACTGAAAGAGGCTTTCCAGGGAGAATACTATTGATGACCTATCCTTAGGGCTTGTGATGGTGTATGATTTTACCTGCGTCATTATAAAATGTACAGGGCCATTCCAATAATGTCAGGGATCGAATTCCACAGCATTTTTACATCCAAAAAACAGTTAAAATCTGTATCATTGGTGTGGATTTTGACTGGAAATCAGCTGTGTACCCACAAATAATATAATACCATGCGGCGCTTCCCCTCACTTCCTCCAAAAACTTCCCGGTGTCTGTGCTCCCCGGCTAATGGTTCCCAGTGGCCTGAAGTGGTCTCACCTGACCAGGCTGCTTTGAACTGGAAGTCGGGGAGTGCTGACTGCAGAAAGCCTTCGGAGGAGGTGAGGGGGAGCGCTGCATAATATGAAATCAGCTGTGGATATGCAACTGATTCCCAGTCAAAATCCTTTTGACTGTTTTTTGGATGTAAAAATGCTGCGAAATTTGCGACTGAAATTTCTGCTGCAGGCATTCTGCAACATTTTCGCCACATGTACACATACCCTAAGTCAGCTAGAGGTATGCTGCCATGTGCAGAGGGGCCCCAGTAGTAATAGTGACCCCCACAGTGGCCTCAGTAGTAATAGTTTCCCCCACAGGGGCTCCAGTGTCAATGCTGACCTCATAGTGGCCCCCATAGTAATAGAGACCCCCACAGTGGCCTCAGTAAAAAAATAGTGACCCCCCACAGTGACCACAATAGTAATAGTGCCCCCCACAGTAGCCCCCAATAGTAATAGTGACCACCACAGTGGCCTCAGTAGTAATAGTGACAACACTGTGGCCTTAGTAGTAAATGAAACACCCACATTGACCTCAGTAGTAATGGTGACCCCCACAGTGGCCTCAGTAAAAAAATAGTGACCCCCACAGTGACCACAATAGTAATAGTGTCCCCCACAGTGGCCCTCAGTAATAATAGTGACCACCACAGTGGCCTCAGTAGTAATAGTGACAACACTGTGGCCTTAGTAGTAAATGAAACACCCACGTTGACCTCAGTAGTAATGGTGACCCCCACAGTGTCTTCAGTAGTCATAGTCATCCTTACAGTGGCCTCAGTAGTAATAGTGAGTAAAAGAAATGAAAAAGGAGGGTGGAGCAAGACCCAGTGAGGGTAGTGGAATATTTATGGAGTACAAAGAGTTTTCAATGATTGAGTATTTTGAATGGTGGAGGTGCTGCCAACCAGATGACGCTCCACCAGTGTGGGCGTAAGTGTAGCGAAAAGGATGTGAAAAGAACTGGTATGGAGGCGCAACACTCTAAGCTACTAGAAGATGTAGATCAAAGTCCAATGTGTGATGGTGAAAGCACTTCTTTTTTATTATTTTTTCAGAAATTAAAAACCAGCAATGGAATACGCGTTTCGGGGAAGAACCCCTTCGTCAGTTCGGCTGGATAGGACAACAGGATGCCTAGGGGTGACACGATTCCAAAGATGTATAGAATGTGTCGGAGGTCCTGTGTGCAGGAGGACAGGGGAGAAAAGGACCTCCGACACATTCTATACATCTTTGGAATCGTGTCACCCCTAGGCATCCTGTTGTCCTATCCAGCCGAACTGACGAAGGGGTTCTTCCCCGAAACGCGTATTCCATTGCTGGTTTTTAATTTCTGAAAAAATAATAAAAAAGAAGTGCTTTCACCATCACACATTGGACTTTGATCTACATCTTCTAGTAGCTTAGAGTGTTGCGCCTCCATACCAGTTCTTTTCACATCCTTTTCAGTAGTAATAGTGTCCCCCACAGTGGCCTCAGTAGTAATAGCGACCCGCACAGTTGCCTCAGTAGTAATAGTGACCCACACAGTGTCCACAGTAGTAATAGTGACCCCATAATGATCCTCAGTAGTAATAGTGATGGCCACAGTGGTCTCAGTAGTAACAGCGACCCCCAAAGTGGCCTCAGTAGTAATAGTGACCCCCACAGTGGCCCTTAGTTGTAATAGTGACCCCACAGTGGCCCTCAGCAGTAATAGTGACGACACTGTGGCCTTAGTAGTAAATTAAACCCCCACATTGACCTCAGTAGTAATGGTGACCTCCACAGTGTCTTCAGTAGTAATAGTCATCCTTACAGTGACCTCAGTAGTAATAGTGACAACACTGTGGCCTTAGTAGTAAATGAAACACCCACATTGACCTCAGTAGTAATGGTGACCCCCACAGTGTCTTCAGTAGTAATAGTCATCCTTACAGTGGCCTCAGTAGTAATAGTGGCCCCCACAGTTGCCTCAGTAGTAATAGCGACCCGCACAGTTGCCTCAGTAGTAATAGTGACCCACACAGTGTCCACAGTAGTAATGGTGAACCCATAATGACCCTCAGTAGTAATAGTGATGGCCACAGTGGTCTCAGTAGTAATAGCGACCCCCAAAGTGGCCTCAGTAGTAATAGTGACCCCCACAGTGGCCTTTAGTTGTAATAGTGACCCCACAGTGGCCCTCAGCAGTAATAGTGATGACACTGTGGCCTTAGTAGTAAATGAAACCCCCACATTGACCTCAGTAGTAATGGTGACCCCCACAGTGTCTTCAGTAGTAATAGTCATCCTTACACTGGCCTCAGTAGTAAAAGTGACCCTCACAGTGTCCTCAGTAGTAATAGTGACCACCGCAGTGGCCTCAGTAGTAATAGCGACCCCAACAGTGGCCTCAGTAGTAATAGTGACCACCACAGTGGCCTCAGTAATAACAGTAACCCTCACAGTGGCTCTCTGCAGTAATAGTGACCTCCACAGTGCCCTCAGTAGTAATAGTCACCCTTACAGTGCCCTCAGTAGTAATAGTGACCCTCACAGTGTCCTCAGTAGTAATAGTGACCGCCGCAGTGGCCTCAGTAGTAATAGCGACCCGCACAGTGGCTTCAGTAGTTATAGTGACCCCCACAGTTGCCTCAGTAGTAATAGTGACCCACACAGTGTCCGCAGTAGTAATAGTGATGCCATAATGACCATCAGTAGTAATAGTGACCGCCACAGTGGTCTCAGTAGTAATAGCGACCCCCAAGGTGGCCTCAGTAGTAATAGTGACCCCCACAGTGGCCCTTAGTTGTAATAGTGACCCTCACAGTATCAACAGTAGTAATAGTGACCCCCATAGTGGCCTTAGTAGCAAGAGTGACCCCCACAGTGGCCCTTAGTTGTAATAGTGACCCTCAGAGTATCCACAGTAGTAATAGTGATCCCCACAGTAGCCCTCAGTAGTAATAGTGACCCCACAGTGGCCTTCAGTAGTAATAGTGACCCCACAGTGGCCCTCAGTAGTAATAGTGACCCCAATAGTGGCTCCAGTTTTAATAGTGACCCCCACCGTGGCTTCAGTAGTAATACTATTTACTAATAGTGTCCCCTATATCGACCCCAGTAGTAACAGTGACCCCCCTCCCCACAGTAACCCCAGAAGTAATAGAACCCCCCCATATACTTACCTTCTCCTCATCTTCAGAGTGCCGCTGCTCCTCTTCTCAGCAGTGCTGCAAGTGGAAGTGTGTGCGCCCGCAGAAATGTCTCCTCCCCTCTCCTCTCCTTCTCTGGAACTAAGATGAGGAGGTCAGGGGAGAAAGATTTCGGATGCACACACTGCCTTCAGTGTGTGCATCCAGCCGTGGCACTGCAGAGTGATTACCATCCAGGGAGCTGCAGCACCCCGGCTAGTAATCACTTTAATGGTTACCAGACGTCCTGAAAGCAGAACAGATGTTCTGAAAGTAGGACAAATGGCTGTCCCGCTTGGGTCCCAGAGGTAAGCAGGGCACAAGGCCCCAAAGCGGAACTGTCCTGCCTAAATTGGTACGTCTGGTCACCTCACTTTAGGTTTAGTTGCCACTGCACTAAGACTACTGGAGAAATAACCCGGTGGTTCCCTATAGTGTAGACCAGATCCCTCTAAAGCAGGAGTTAAAGGGTGAAGACAAGGGACCTCTTGGAGCAACCTTCATGAGTAGGCCGAAGGCAATTCAGCCGGCGCACCGTCGGTCCACGCTCACGGTGTTACAAAACAGATATTGCTTTATTTACTAAGTGTCCATGAAATGGAAACTTCAGCCTTCATGGGCCGCTGGAACACAACCTTTTATGGCATTTGAGATGTCTATATATAGTGAGTTTCCATTGTATACCATGACAATAATGCTGCACTGAAAACATAAAGAGCCTGCAGGGAATATTACTGGGATGCAGTGTAATATACGTGGATATATGTTTTATTTAAGAGACACGCAACACAATAAGCCTTTAATGACCCTATTACAGCCCTGTCATAAAACGGCCGTCCAAACTGCAGATATGCTGTAAATCTGATTTTCGGTCAGGAAACGTGAGCATCTGGTACAGAATAAATGCACCGCTGTCCTTTCATTTAACCGTTAATCTAACACTGTAATATAATTAGCTGCGTGAAAGCAAACAACGTAGTGACCTGCGGTGAGATGCAGGAACACAATAACACATGTATGAGAACATTGGCCGCGAGTCAAGAAGACCGCATACCACAGTCATGCCAAGGCGAAGGGTAGACTTAGATGTAAAATAGAAAGTCAAGCATAAAATTAAAGTTCATCAGCGAACCAAAACCTGATATCCGGGCATCAAATCCAGGCTCACGTATGGAAAACTGTCATAAAGAACAAAAATGATGGCGGAAAATACAAAGAAACTTCATTAGAGTCCCCCCATCTATGGTAGTAGCTTGTCAAAACTCTTTTGACCTTCAGAACTGCAGCAATTCATTGTGATGTCCAGCTACAGATATCGAAGGACTTAGGATGGGCCAAGAAAAGATTCCCATTGCCATATCTTCCATCTAGGCAGGAAGGGTCCATTGATTCATGCTGCTTGTGCCAAATTCAAACCTTCCAAGGTGCAACAGACATCTGGATCCATCTGACCAGGAGATGTCTTTCCGCTGCTCAGTGATACAAGTTTTGCGCTCTTTTGCCCACTGGAGTCTCACCTTTCTATTTCTCTTAGACACAATGGCGCTGGAACTGGTCGCCTGCCGTTATAGCCCATCCATGTTAAGGAACGGCAAGTTGTGCATTTGGACACGTTAGTTGGAGCTCCAGCGTTGTATTCGGCTGCTCCTGACTGTGCAGTGGCTGATCATCAGAACAATTCCTGACATCCTCTTCTGACCCCTATTGGGGAGCAGTTGTTTCTATTCACAGGATCCTCTTTGTTTGGATGTTTTTTCTCGACCACGCCAATCTTGGTATACTCTCTATACCGCTGCATAAGAAATCCCCACGCGGCTGGCAGTGAAATCCTGCCCCCAGCTCGTCTAGCCCCGATGACCAGGACTCATTAGAAGTCACTCCGATCGCTGGATTTTCCCATCTAATGTGAATTTACACTGAAACAGATCCGTGGAAAACTTGTCATGTGATTTTATGCTCCGGGATCACGGTGATAATTTACATCCTGGGAGGTGCCCATCGTGAAAGGATCGGGGCTCTAATAAAGTGGTAGTAGGATTCTCCTCTCTGAGCCAGACCCAGCCGGCCTATTTATGGTTTGTCCTTCATTTGACCATTTGGGTGCCATTTACGTACTAAATATCTTCCATGTTTTTCTGTTACTAATTGAGTGGATTAATTGTGATTAATATAGAATCATTGTTAGAAATGTTACATATAGTAGTATAACAGTGCAGATATCATATTATAAGGGCAGCGGTCCAATAGGATTGCATGATCCTTATATAATCGCTTAGTTCTAAGTAGAAGAAATGGAATATTTTCCCCACTATTCTTACATTTCCTGTTTTTAGGCTCGCTATATGAAAGATGTGATTTTGAGAAGGATTTATGCGGCATGACATCTGAAAGCTGGGTCCGAACCAACGGCTTAGAAGTTGGAAATGCAATTACTGATCCAAAAAATACTACAACAGGTAAAAACCTCTATTATTTTTGTTTATACTGTATGTCAGGAAGGGTAAAGTTTCTCCTTAAGGAGAGCAACTAAAAGGTTTGAGGAGACTTATAAGACCATCCATGCTCCTCTGGGAAATTTATGCTAATTGAAAGATGAAACAATGTCTCTACAGCACCACCTACTGGAAGGCAGCATTCCTGCATTGCAACGTCAGACCTTTTAACAAGCTTTATAGCAATGACTGGTAATATAAGCCAAAGCCAGAAGGAAAAGATGTGTAGACGGCCTGTTTTGGGGTTTTTGCCCCTCATCAGTGTACAGTAGATGTCCGGCTGGTTTGCCAGAGGCCCATAGAAATGGGTCAGGAAGGGTAAAGTTTCCGTTTAGGGAAAGCACCTAGTAGGTGTGAGGAGACTTAAAAGGCCATCCATGATCCTCCTATATTGTTACTAAACATAATGGTGTTGTTAGCTGGATAGGTGATAAATGTATGATTTACTCAACTGTTAGGACCTCTTCTGACTGGATCTGGAGTCCCGTGTCCCCCTTTGAATTAAGTGGTTGTCACACATGCAAACTATTGCTCCATTCAATGTCTATGGGACTGACAGAGAAATCTGAAGATTCTCGCTCCACTCAAGCAAGATCGGTGATAAGTGCCTTTCATATGCCAACACTTTTAAAGGGAACCTGTCACCTCCCTATGGCACAATAAACTAAGTTATGATGCTGTTAGGGGATGATCCAGTGGCAGTTTACTGGCAGTGTCAGACTACCAATGCACTATAGCTGCTCTCCGGTTGGCCAGTGCTGCTCATGTGATCAGAACTGGCCTATCAATGAGCCCCACACAGTGTGCATCAGGTAGTTAGAAAATGATTGCAGCCGTCTTGAACAGCTAAACACCGGGCCTGCAAACCAGGAGATCGTAGGGGTAGCAGAGAAGAAGAACTGCAGGTAGTATAACCTCCCTCCCCCTCCTGTACCGGGACAGAATTTTGGCGCTTTAAAAGGGCTGTCCCACTTTTAGGATTTACGACCTACCCTCGGGACAGGTCATTAATAGCTGGTCATCGGTGGTCCACCACCCAGAAACCACATGATCAGCTGATCACTGGGACTGTTTATCTAATGTATCAACTAGACTTCAATGGGACTCAGCCGGTGATCAGCTGATCGGTGGTGGTCCCAGACCTCATATAAAGGATGATCATTTTCTGCTGATTATATCTAGTGCTGAAAATCTTTTAGTTTGCTACAAAACAGGACATAAACCCCAACTTATCAGCAGCATCCCGGTGGATCAGGTAATAGACTCATCCATTAAGCATGTACTGCCGTGATACAGCCTGATGCTATCTTGATTAGTTTTGATAACATTATTTCGACACCGGTACAAAGTCCCAGGAACAGATTCTATTACCAGAATATTCATTTACTAAATCATTAACTCAGGCCTGATAATTGTCAGTTATTTCACTTCCAGATATCTGGCTTTTTGTGAATAATTACTTGCATTATTAGCTGCCTAAAGGCGCACTAAAAGAAAATAGCTAAAATGACGTGAAGTTTCAGAATTATTTTCATGTGTCGGGTTTATTTAAAAAGCAGGAAGACCAATTCTAAAATTCAGAGTGGAAAACAAAGGCGATTAGAATGTAATATATTATGACGAAAGTACTGAGCAAAAACTACTAAAAAAATGTCAAAAAATATATAAAACACTGAAAAATGAATGGGGTTGTCTGGGACTAAATCATTAATGACCTACCTTTAGGATAGGTCATCAGTATCAGATCAGTGGGCGATCGGACACCTTTGTTGATCAGCTGTTTGAAAAGGCCGAGGTGTTTGGGCGAGGACCATGGCCTTTTCACTGCATACAAGGCACAACGCCATACATTTGGCAGCGGCTATACCTGGTATTCCAGCTCATCTGCAGTCATCTGAATGGGATTGAGTTGCCCGTCGAATATCTGACAGATGGACGTGACTTCACAGACCAAGGAAGAGTGCTCACTCAAGCTCCAAGACCCCTTTAATCAGCTGATTAGCAGGAGGTGCCAGTTGTCAGTCCCTGACTCTTCTGGTATTGATGACCTATCCTGAACATGTACTACCAATAGCAGAGGCGTAACTTGAAGCTCCCGGGCCCCGATGCAAAACCTGTAACAGGGCCCCAACTATAATGCTTTACTTATAGTACTGGACTCCCTATATGGAGAAGAGAGGCCTTATGGGCCCCCTAAGGCTCCTGGGCCCGGGTGCAACTGCATCCCCTGCATCCTCTATAGTTACGCCCCTGACCAATAATATTGAGCAAACCAAACCACCAAAACCCTATTTCGGGTCGAGCTTTGCTAAAAGTTCAGTTTGACACAAACCTGAACCAAGCTTTTCCGAAAACAGGGTTCTGCTGGTTCAGTTTGCTCTACACTAGTCCTGAACACTGAGGGCAGTTTCAGACGGCCGTATATGCGACTATGATCGTCGGCATGGAGCCTAGTTGCACATGAGTGGCTTTTTTTTAATTCGCTGGCTGTCCAAACTCCACGCCATGGCGCAGGAGTTTGAAAAAAATAGCGGCAAGGTAGGCCGTGCCCTCTCTTTCCTGCATGTAGTTAGTACTATGTGCGGGGAAGATAAGGCAAGTCCGATCTTTTCTCGCCCATACAATTAACGGGCGAGAATCTCAATTGTGAAAACAAACCCACTGAAATCCATTGAAATCAGTGGTTTGGTTTTGCCCTTCATGCGGCCGTGAATATCATGGTCGATCAGGGAAGAGAAACATGTTCATCTGTTGAAGCCCTCAGACCGTGTTATATGCCAGCTTTAGGGGTTTTGATGAACTTCAGGTTACTTTTCAACTAATTCAGACTTTTTGCAAAAGTTCGTCGAACCGACTGAACCAAACATTTCAGAAGTTCTCTCCTCACTAGCCATCAATATTTTAGTCATTTAATTACAAAGGAATCTTACATTAGTTTTTTTTATTTCTCCTAATAGCTTACTTTTTGATGTTCACATCCGAGAATACACCCGCTGCACAAGCTGTATTACGAAGTAAAAATTTCCTGCCAACTGATGATCAAATGCCTTGTCAGGTAATGTATGACTTTATGAGGACATGTTTTTACATTTTGTGGCAATAAAGGGCCAACAGAGCAGAGAGCCTTATGTGGCATAGAGTGTTAAGGCAGCAGAAAGCAGTCCTAAGCTCTCGCTCACAACCTGAAGGTTCCAAGGTCAATCCCGCATGGTTCAGGTAGTTGGCTCAAGGCCTTCCATCCTTCTGAGGTCAGTAAAATGAGTGCCCTATTTTAT
Organism: Eleutherodactylus coqui; assembly: GCF_035609145.1. Classification (NCBI taxonomy): domain Eukaryota; kingdom Metazoa; phylum Chordata; class Amphibia; order Anura; family Eleutherodactylidae; genus Eleutherodactylus; species Eleutherodactylus coqui. The sequence goes on from NC_089848.1 coordinate 126,073,059, forward strand.
TTAATAGAAACCTCAAGTCTCAGAGTATACCGTAATGTAGAGCGCGCCTATTTAAAGGTAAAGACTCATTTTAAAGTATTACAATATTATTTTTTTCTTCTCCTCCAGCTGAGAATGTACCACTACTTTACTGACGTTAGTTCCATGCTCATGGTGGGACTACAAATTCAGACTCAAGATCATGTTAATGACATTTGGAGACAAGACTCGAGCCATAAAAACCAGTGGAGGAGGGAGGTCATTACTATTAGCAGCTTGGAGCCATTTCAGGTTAGTTCTGTATAATTTCCTTTTTCTCCGTAATGACTTTGACACAATATTGTCATAAGATCCAGCGGGCGGCGGGGAAATATCAAGGGATGATGGGAATTATAAAAATGGTCACATCTTTAAAACATCACATTGTAGCTTTTGTCCTTATAAAAAGTCTATCTTTATGGCAAAGAACCTTCTGTAAGTCAATCCAAAGTGAAGTTTTGTAAGCGCAAGAGCAGTAAAAATTCACAAAAATTTTGGGGGGTTGTTAATTTTAAACGTATTGTAGGACACAACAACAATTAAAGCAAAATTTCAACCCAAGGCCTTTTTATTCACATCTGCTACATTTTGGACCAAGATACTTGTACCCAACTTACATTTCACTGCTTTCGTAATTCCTCTTAGCACCATTTTGAACTGTTGTCACTTTTAGTTCCTCCTCCATTAAGATCCATGAACTCATCCCAATTTTGTATGTTAGCAAACAGCTCCCCTTCCCTATAACTTTATCTTCAAGATCATATCCGCGAATGGGAATTTGTGAGATTCAGTCGATATTATAAAGTTCCATACATTACCTACGCCCTTAAAGGGGCACTAATTTTTGAGACAACTTCTACTAATCTAATAGCCTGTGTGTGAATCATCAATCTTGTAATATACTTTCATTAAATTTGTTTTATCACTGTAAATCAGGACTGAAGCAGCTGCCACTACGGCTTTCTCTTCCAGCTCCTCTGCAATCCACTGCCTGTTGTTAGGTATTGAGTTACTTAAGGTGTTTTCTTAGTTGTGGGGAGTGGCTATCTTTACAAGTTGCTCTCCTGCACTCACAGACTGATAGATCTACAGACATTGTGCAAACAATCTCCACATTATCTGTCTCTTCTGCTGCTGCAGCACTTGTATGTGCACATTACTTTGTGCTTACTAATCGTTTGGCCAGAATGTCTCTGATTGCCTAAGTCCTACAATTGTCCTGGGACAACAGAGGGGTGGGCATTTAGATACTGCCTCCCTGCTGATTGGACCAGAGGCATCGCAATGCAGCATGGGAAGTGAGGAAAAACAAGTACTGAACAGTGACATTCTGGCAGAATAGTAGTCTTGCGACCCGCCCCGTACCTGAAAGTGGGTTGGAAACTGCTGAACAGCAGAAAAATTTGAAAGACCAATTGAAAAGTCGGAGCGTATGGACATAAAACAGGGTGCAAACAGCGACAAAGAAGTGTATAAGGAGAACCTAGTGGACTTTAAAAACTCAAAGGGTTGTCTAGGGAGCCTAAATACTTACATGGACCCTTGCTGTTGGAACCCGCACTTCCGTCTCAGTTTCGACAAATGGGTCACTTCCTATGGGCTCTTTCTCTATTCCCATCACATCATCAAGGGGGCTGGCTGTTCCACTCATGTTATAGGGTTGTCCCACTTCTAGCTATTGATAACCTATCCTTAGGATCATCATTAATAGGTATCGGACACCCGCCCATCTACTAAGACCCACAGGGATCCGCCTTTTTCCTTGGCTGGTATCTTGTATGCTTAGATGCTTAGCTGCAAAAAGCAAACAGCTCTGTATATTGTGCAGTGGCCCGGGTTGGTACTGCAGTCTGAGTCCTATTGTAGTGAATGGGACTCAGCCTTTAATACCAATCCAGGCCACTACACAATGTACGGATCTGTCTGCTTCCTGCAGCACAACAGCTGAGTACACAAACACACTGACCTGAGGGAACAACTGATCACCAGGAGTCTCCAGATGTGGACCCCTGCCGATCCGTCATTGATGACCACTCCTGGCAACAGGTCATCAATGGCCAGAAGTGGGATAAACCGCATAATGCTTAAACCAGTCCCCTCCTCTGTCTCTCTATCAACTGTAATAGCTGTCGGGGAATAGTCAGTAGCCCCCCTACACGATTGGCCGATATACTTCTAATGTGTATGGCCACCCTAAGTTCTTGGCTAGGGCACTCTAGTGTAAACGTCTTGGCATTATGATGGTAGAGGACTATACATGGAGGGGCTCTGGAAGAATTCCTCCTACAATCCAGCCCTAAATATATATTCTAGTCTAGCAGCATATTTGCATTATTAATACAACAAGCAGTTTCCTATTTCTTTGAGGCCGTATGGGATTTCTATAAAAGTTTTACTCACTGTACAAATTACTTTTCTAATGCATTTGCAGTCAGGGGTTACGTTCCACAATTACTGAAAGATTCCTATCGGATCGGATGGCTGTAAGATTGAAATTACTTGTTGAAGTTTGTCAGGACGTCTGTGGCACAAGGTCTATTAGAAAATATTAAGCTTCATTTGCTACTACTTAGAATGTCTCTGAGATGCTTCCAAAGGCTGACATGTATTAACTCCTGACCCAGTTCTTAAATATGTTCAAATGACTGCACCTTCAGTCATCGCGCAAGTGAGATGAAACAATGCAAAAAGTCTCTTCTCATTAGAGATCTGTAATGGTCTTAATATATTACAAGCTTAGATTAAAATAGAGTTCACATTATAAAAATGGGTCAGGTTTTAGCTATATTTTGCAAGGACGAGCTGTGGTAGAGTCCAAAACTGACATTAAGTAGGTTGTATGAGATTAGAAATAAGAGCCTTTTTTTTTGTCCCAGAAAGAGCGCCACCTTCTCCACAGGCTATGTCTGGTATTGCACTTTAGCCCTATTCACTTTAGCAGTTTAGGATCAGCTCAATTCGTTCTGCAGGAAAAGGACATTGCAGTACTTCACAATGGCCGTAGCTCGGGTCCTATCAGAGCTACTGACACGCTTTTAGTGTCATTTTAAAGCCAAGGTTCTTGACACTAAAAGCACGTTATTAGCACTTATAGCACTGAGCTGCGGCCGTTTGAAGTTGAGTCAGGAACACTGAATTTACAGCTGTCACTTTTCAGTGCACAATGCAGAGCAAAGAGGGAGGGAAGACAAAGCAGCAGCAGAGAAGGTCTGTGATACTTCTGTATGTCACCCTGTGTAACCATCTGCTGTGGCTTCGGAGCCTCTTGTTGTAACCTGAGCTGACAGATAGCGTGGTTAGTAAAGCCAGAGGTTGGTAACGGGTAGGTATCAGTTGCAGTACGAAGGAACAGGCAGGTTGCGTAGTCAGAGGAGGCCAGAGTTTGGTAATGGGTAAGTAAGTATCAGTTCGCAGTGTGGAGGAGCAGGCAGGTGGGGGAACTTGACTACTGGCTGGGAGCTCAATAATCTCACAATGAGGAAGTGGGAGGGCCAGGCTTTTATACAGCATCCAATCAGGAACAAGGCGGAGCCAAAAGAGGGAACTGGACCAATGGCAAACATGAATGGGGTCATGCAGGGGAGCTATAACTCTCTGAATAGCTCAGCAGGGAGAGCCGCCACCTGGAGCACAGAAGCTCCTGGGCTCAAGTCCTGATACCCTGTGCCAAGGGACAGGTGACGTGAATTTATGTTCATGTTATCACCGCCATCAATCAGAGAGCATGGGCTGTGCTTTGATTGACTGTCACATGTGGGGAAGGTCCTGGAACTGTCTAGTGGAAAGATGTCAGGCCTATAAAAGACCAATTTCCTGCTGCATCATAGGAGAGAACTCAGGGACTCTGTAGAGCTGAGGTGCTGCGGAAGGCCGCTGGTGAAAGGGTGAAGCAATTTGCAGAGAGACTGCTGCTGCCAGAGAGGAAAAGGCAGTGGGAACCTGCATCCCTGTATGAGTGAGGGGCAGAGAGCGCCATGCTGAGGAAATTGGAAGAGAGTACATGTCTGTGCTACAGGAAATACAAATTGAGACCTAAAGAGGTCATCAAAGAGTTTGTCAGCATCAGGCTGTAAGTGAGGGCGGCCTCAGTAAAAGCCGTAGGTGTGCACACCACTAAAGACAAAATAGTCAGCAGTCCTGCTGTGAGTCAATAAAGGGACTTCAGCGAGTATTTACACCTTAGTTCTTCAAACAGTAATGGCGAATTCTAGGCTCGACAAGCCACATTATTGTTAGGGCTCACACCCACTTTTTACCGCGATTGTCAATGGGACTTTCTAATGTTATAAATGCATCGCAAGTTGGTGCTTTGTGATTTTTGCACGATGCGTTTTTAACATTAGAAGTCCCATCAACAATTGCGTTAAAAAATGCAGCGATATCGCAGCGTTTAAAAAAACGCAAGTGGGTGGAGCCCTAAATTTACGGTAAAAGATAAACTGTTCCAGTTATCATAACATTATTCATTCTCCTTTCTTTGCTGCTCCGTATCCTGAACCTCGTGCCGCAGTAACATCACCCGCCACAGTTGGTGCCTTCATTGGAACATTTGCCCCTATTTCTCTGCATTTGAGACATACAATATTAGATCACCATAACCTCCGGCTCCAGAACACGGAGTACATTTTCCCCTGTATGTCTTTTTGTATATTTTACATATTTGGCATTTCGCTGGTAATTAAAATAAACTAATTAAATCACAATGGAAAAAAAAACCCCGCAGTAAGGCTGATGTTCATTTATTCTCCAACAATAGCTCCAGGATAACAGAACATTTCTTTGCACTTGGAAATGTCTTAAGAACATTTTGAGAATAATTTACATTACGGAATGCCAGGTGTTGGAGCACAGCTGACTCCGCTGAACAATAAAACATCCTTAAGGGACTCGCTCTATAAAACCTGACACTTACCATGGAATGTGACCAACTTCAACGTCTGAACTCTGGAAAGATCTGGACTAGAACCGAGAGGAAAAATATTCACACTCCAAGAAATAGCTGTTGTTCCACCGGACACGTCGGGGGTTTGACATTCGGAAATTGTTACTGCTGTCTTCAAGGGGAGGAAAAAAGAGAACTGAATGAAAAAGTTGGGTTTAAGTAGTCCGAAATGTCACGGCATGTCACCGCTGCTCTTCCAGCTGACCTCCTCTGGCATTGCAGTTGTTTGTCACCTGTCACATGCTACACAACGCACCTTGGCTTTTGCTCACTCCCAGTCTTCTGCCCATAGGGCTCAACCAGTGCATGCTCCTTAATCTAGCCCCCCACCAATCACCAACCTATCCTGGCTATTTTAGGCATCCTCCCCTCATGGAGCATTGGCCTCATGTCCACGGGGAAAATCAGGCCCACTACGGATTCTCAGCAGGTCTCTCCTGCCCCGCGGACATGAGGGATGAAAATAGCAATTACTCACCTCTCGCCCGCTCCGGATCTTCCCTTCGCGGCGGCTTCATCTTCTCTCCGTCGCGGCCGGATCTTCTTTCTTCAGCCTGGCAGATGTGCACGGCACGTCAGTTGCGTGCCGCGAGCATGCGCCAGCCCGAAGGAAAAAGATCCGGCCGCGACGGAGAGAAGATGAAGCCGCAAAGAAGGGAAGATCCGGAGCAGGTAAGTTTATTCTGATTTTAGGTCTCCCGCGGATCCGGACGGCTTCCATAGGCTTCAATAGAAGCCTACGGGAGCCGTCCCCGTGGGAGACCCGCACGAGAATGGAGCATGGTCCGGATTTTTTCATGCTCCATTTAAAAAAAAATCCCTTTTATTGACCATCCGCGGGTATTTATCTACCCCGCGGGTGGTCAATGCATCCCTATGGGGTGCGGATCCACATGCGGGTGATCCGCTGCGGAATTTAAATAATCTTTTGCCGGTGGACATGAGACCTAAGCCATTTGGTCTCCTGCTGTCAGTTCTAACCCTTGCTGACTCTGACTATTACGACTTCTGTTCCCCCTGATCTCAGCTCTGTATTCCGGACTTCATTATCACTTTCTGCCTGCCTTGGCCTTCAGTCTGGACCTCGTTAATTCATCTGTGCTGCCAGCCATGACTATAGCCTGTGTTCCTACAAGACTCCTGTTCAGACCTTCAGGTACTGCGCCTCGGTCCAGTGCAGCGTCAGCAGTTACACCACTGGGATTAGCCGGATGAGTAATGGCTTGAGGACCGCGCAATGAAGACCATATCATGCTTGGAGGGGTCAAGGGTGAAAACCGGGGTTCTACAGATGCTGCCTACCCAGATAGCCCAAGGTCAAACTGGCGCGTGGCAAGGTGGATTCATATCTGCCTGCCTGACACAAAAATACTGACAAGCACCCAACGTTTTTGGCTTAGCATATTATCCTGAGCAGAACGTTTGATTTTTCACTCGGATTGATAGTCAATGTTTGAAAATTCGCTGCATGTCCTACATGTCCTATTCTGGTCGAATTCTCAGATAAGAGTAAGACCACACATCGGACAGCACATGGACGGGTTGTCCATATGCTGTCTGATGCGAATTGCACCCCAAAATCGCGGATGCAACCTGCACCAGCTGTGTGAATATGGCCTTATACTGGTTTTTGTGGCTAGCACTAATGTCTTGGATTTCTGGGGTCTTGGGTTTATTCTCATACTAGCCCCTTCTGTTCTCTAAGCTGGTGTGCTGAGATGGTTCCTGCAGGAAGTAGACAGCTCTGTTCCCACTGCAGTGGCCAGACTTAGTATTACAGGCAAAGTTTACATTGAAATGAATGGGAACTTTGCCTGTTATACCACTCCTGGCCACTGCAATGGGAACAGAGCTGTCTGCTTAGTTTACAGCACGAGCGCACTGGCTCGTGTGCAAAAGCAAAAATGAGAATGAACCAATTGAAATTAACTCTCTGCGTATTGTGCAAGCAAATTTTGCATGCATAAATACATGCGCAAAACGTCCGTGGGAAGCCATCCGCACTAAATTTCGGACATGCACGCAAAAAAGACTCGTTTATGGCACAAATACATAGATATTGGTCAGTGTGAACAAAGGTTCATCTGGACCTGTTAATTGGCTATATTGAGTCCGTGTGCTGCCAGTGGAATACACGTACGGCACACGGATGACAAATACGCCCTCTGAATGGACCAAACCAGTGACTGCTGCACGTCCTGCGCTTTCAGTAAGGCCGCAGACTGTAACCCACTATTATAAAACGGAATGTATCGCTCAAAGTAATTCTCCAATTTTGTGCTTTTCCAAATGAGACGCACACTTAAGTGACAGCTTCCCAGCGCGGATCCGTGGAGCTGTCCGCATATCATCACAGATGTGTTCTGCCGGCACGGCTGATTGGTTAGGACATAAATACTGTCTCATAATGTCATCATGTAGGTTTTATATGACAGAAGCATTTAGATTTTGTCGTTAACACTTGCAGAACATTGGCAGGTACCCAGCAATATGCACTGCTTGTCAAGACGAAATCACGCCCCTAGAAGGAGTTGTCTTTTGCTACAAAACTCGTCCTGCAATTCCATCTCAGGCAGATCTGTAAATGATGAGAGTTGTGGTGATTAGATGGACGGTCTTGTCACTGGAGGCTCTAAAACTGGTTCCCCCCTTGGCCTATAACAGGCTCTCGGAGACTCCCTGTGTGTAGTGACCTCTTCTTCCGCTTGTAGAGCTTGTTGGCCACTAGACGCCTCTACGACGCAGAGAAGAGATTTCACCCTGTTACCAGAGGGGGGCGCATTATTGGGATGTGAGAAGCCGGATGGTCGTATTGATGAACTGTCCCCGTTCTGACCTGACTGTTAGGAGGTGTTGGGACCAGTGGATGGGGGAACACAAGTTGACTGGGCTCAGGATGCCCCAGACAGACCACCAGTAGAGAGGAGCTTCTGACCAGACTGTTGGGAGGTGTTGGGACCAGTGGATGTGTGAGGGTACACAAGGTGACCGGGCTCAGGATGCCCCAGACAGCCCACCAGTAGGGAGGAGTATCTGACCAAACTGTTAGGAGGTGTTGGGACCAGTGGATGGTACCAGTGAATGTGTGAGGGCACACAAGGTGCCCGGGCTCAGGACCCCCAACAGACCACCAGTAGAGAGGAGCATCTGACCAGTCTGTTAGGAGGTGTTGTGACTAGTGGATGTGTTAGGGCACACAAGGTGACCGGGCTCAGGATGCCCCCTACAGACCACCAGTAGAGAGGAGTGTCTGACCAGACTGTTAGGAGGTGTTGGGACCAGTAGATGGGGGCACACAAGGTGACCGGGCTTAGGACCCCCAACAGACCACCAGTGGAGAGGAGCATCTGACCAGACTGTTAGGAGGTGTTGGGACCAGTGGATGCGAGAGGGCACACAAGGCCATCAGGACATCCTCAACAGACCAGGATCATCTGACAAGCCTAAGCAGCTCCAACTGTTAAGTTGCTCACCATCATTATAGGTCCTTGTGTCTGTCTGAACTATTTTCAGGCGCTTGAGCCTCCATGTTCACCCATCTCACATCCTAAATCAAAGCTAGAAGTAGTACCACACCATAGGGTACTAGAGCCTCCATGCTCCTGTATCACATCTTATATCCAAGCTAGAGGTGGTACAACAGGGTGCTAGAGCCTCCATGCTCCTGTATCACATCTTGTATCCAAGCTAGAGGTGTAACAACTGGGTACGAGAGCATCCATGCCCCTGTATCACATCTTGTATCCAAGCTAGAGGTGGAACAACAGGGTACTAGAGCCTCCATGCCCACCTGTATCACATCCTGTGTCCAAGCTAAAGGTGGAAACAACAGGGTACTAGAGGCTTCATGCCCACTTGTATCACATCTTGTATCCAAGCTAGAGGCGGTACAACAGGGTACTAGAGCCTCCATGCCCCTGCATCACATCTTGTATCCAAGCTAGATGCGGTACAACAGGGTACTAGAGCCTCCATGCTGCCGTATCACATCTTGTGTCCAAGCTAGAGGCGGTACAACAGGGTACTAGAGCCTTCATGCCCACCTGTATCACATCTTGTATCCAAGCTAGAGGTGGTACAACAGGATACTAGAGCCTCCATGCCCGGTCACATCAAATCTTGTACCCAAACTACAGGCGGTACAACAGGATACTGGAGCCTCCATGCCCCCTGTATCACATCTTGTATCCAAGCTAGAGGCGGTACAACAGGGCACTAGAGCCTC